>NC_135215.1:34888648-35006148 GCF_052324685.1 Brachyhypopomus gauderio | reverse complement strand
CCCTTGTTACAAAAAATAGCCGTGCTAGAATTCATGTCCTGTATGAGAGAAGAAACCTTGGCTTACTGTAGTGAATATAAATCGTGTCAAATAAGTGAAGCAAAAGATGACTAATGCTCATTTGTGGGTGTGTATATCCAGCGTTGTGTGAGGGAAAGTGGACAGTGACCCAGTCTGCGCTGGTTTGGCTCAGCAATCTGAAATGAAGCAATTATAATGGAGCTGAAGGTGCACTTTTGATATTCAAAGAAACGTACAGAAACGTATGTAATGAATGACTAGACTGAAAGTTTTTTGTCAGTGCTCTATGGATATGTTGATTATGATTCCTTTCTCCTTTATTTTCTGGTCCATTTTGGTTCGGAAAGCTGATGTCTTTCTTCTGCTGTTATATTATATTAGGACATTTATTGTTGATGCAAATCATTTAAAAAGGGAAAGTGGGTAATGGCGTGCAAAACAAAGGAATTCAAAAGCAGTCGTGTCACTGCGTTGTTAGATCATGACCAAGACAGCAAAGGGCCCTGGGGCAAGTCTAAACGTACCATTTGCCTCTGCTGCATGAGGACCAGGAGAGAAGCATCAAAGCCAGCCAAAAAACGACCCATGTGGAATAAAACACTAGGTGGAGCAAGCGATTAGTAGCGTGTTAAGAATCAGGAGCACAGCGGTAAACGAGTTGGCGGGATGAAGGTGAGCACAGTAGCGGATGAGGAACACAGAGATGAAGCCCTGAGTCATGGACAATACAGGCAGAGCTGCATGAGAGACCAGTAGAGAACAGACCAGTAAGACCACAAAGGGCTTAACGCTAGATGCAAACTAGCATGGAGAAATGTCCTATTACAGCAATAAGAACAAGAGCCAGTGGAGATGTGATGCCTCCAGAAGTCACAGAACACTGCTGATCATCTAAGGCATAACCACCCCATCTGTGCACCTGTAGTGTGGGGACGCATGGTGTCATGGACCCAGCGATGTGATGTTGCGCTTGTTGATGGCAGATGAAGATGAAGATGAAGAGAAGAGAGGCACTTTCAGAAGCACAATCACTGCACTTTCATTTGCAAGATTAGGCTTTGATGTCCTAGAATGGGAGGACTGTGTACAGGAAGGATTTATAGAAGTAAGGAGAATACAGAGAGGAGGAATGGGGGAGTGTGCCCACCCTAACGGTGGACACAAACTGGATGGCGATGGGTCTGTTTCACCTGCAGGCAAACACAGTCAATGCTCAGAGGCGCTGTAGCATTTTCAGGCTTCCTCAGAGATGCCGTCACGGCACCGAGAAGTGTCCACCAAAACATTGGCCCCTGCCATGCATAATTCACAGCTAAACTGCACACAGCATCCACAAACACACCGCACACAACCCCCGTAACTCTGACAAGACAGGCTTTCTAGAAAGACCTGTTTATTTTACTCAGCGGACACAGCCCCAGTCAGTGTGGGTGGTTTATCACAGTTAGAGTGAGGGTGGTTTATCACAGTTAGAGTGAGGGTGGTTTATCACAGTTAGAGTGAGGGTGGTTTATCACAGTTAGGGTGAGGGGGGGTTATCACAGTTAGGGTGTGGGTGGTTTATCATAGTTAGAGTGAGGGTGGTTTATCACAGTTAGGGTGAGGGTGGTTTATCACAGTTAGGGTGAGGGTGGTTTATCACAGTTAGGGTGAGGGTGGTTTATCACAGTTAGGGTGAGGGTGGTTTATCACAGTTAGGGTGAGGGTGGTTTATCACAGTTAGAGTGAGGGTGGTTTATCACAGTTAGAGTGAGGGTGGTTTATCACAGTTAGGGTGAGGGTGGTTTATCACAGTTAGAGTGAGGGTGGTTTATCACAGTTAGAGTGAGGGTGGTTTATCACAGTTAGGGTGAGGGTGGTTTATCACAGTTAGGGTGTGGGTGGTTTATCACAGTTAGGGTGTGGGTGGTTTATCACAGTTAGAGTGAGGGTGGTTTATCACAGTTAGAGTGAGAGTGGTTTATCACAGTTAGAGTGAGAGTGGTTTATCACAGTTAGGGTTTGGGTGGTTTATCACAGTTAGGGTGAGGGTGGTTTATCACAGTTAGAGTGAGGGTGGTTTATCACAGTTAGGGTGAGGGTGGTTTATCACAGTTAGGGTGAGGGTGGTTTATCACAGTTAGGGTGAGGGTGGTTTATCACAGTTAGGGTGAGGGTGGTTTATCACAGTTAGGGTGAGGGTGGTTTATCACAGTTAGAGTGAGGGTGGTTTATCACAGTTAGGGTGAGGGTGGTTTATCACAGTTAGAGTGAGGGTGGTTTATCACAGTTAGGGTGAGGGTGGTTTATCACAGTTAGGGTGAGGGTGGTTTATCACAGTTAGGGTGAGGGTGGTTTATCACAGTTAGGGTGAGGGTGGTTTATCATAGTTAGAGTGAGGGTGGTTTATCATAGATAGAGTGAGGGTGGTTTATCACAGTTAGAGTGAGGGTGGTTTATCACAGTTAGGGTGAGGGTGGTTTATCACAGTTAGAGTGAGGGTGGTTTATCATAGTTAGAGTGAGGGTGGTTTATCATAGATAGAGTGAGGGTGGTTTATCATAGTTAGAGTGAGGGTGGTTTATCATAGATAGAGTGAGGGTGGTTTATCACAGTTAGAGTGAGGGTGGTTTATCACAGGGTGAGGGTGGTTTAGATAGATAGCTATCATGTACGCATTGTGTACCATCTGCTAATCCAGGTTCAGCAACAGCCTCACAGAATGAGCTTATGAAAAACTGCTTAGCATGGTCAAAAATAAGATATTTCTTAAGCCTGGGTTTGGGGTTTTAGCAAACAGAATTTCAGGTGACAATAAAAGTTCTGATGTTTGGTAAAAGGTTCATATCATATCAAAAGCCAATCATATCATAATGATGTCCGTTTCCTTTCTATGTGGATCTAAGTTTATTTGTTTATTCTTATGCTAAGTATTTTGACACTAGATACTAGTCATTACAGGAGAAAACTATGCTGTAAAAGTAAACATTCAGGCTTTTTGGGTGAGGATACCTGAATGTTTATTACAAGCTTAGAAGTGTACAATTTCAGTTTGAATATTACTGACAAAACTGGGAAGGTGACACTGTGTGGGATATCATCGTATTCTGAAGAGTATGGGTGTGATTGTACAACTACTGAGAAGGGTAATGCTGCAGGCATTAATAGGGTGAAATATTTGTGCTGGTATTATTGAAATTAAACCTTTTCAGATTGTATTATTATTTGTCTGAATTTAATTATATCAGCCACTTAATTAGAAACTCTTTGTCACGGTGACAGCTCCGGACCCCTCCTTGTGGGCGTGTCACTACGTTGTCTGCGTCTAGTTATGTCCATGTTTGTAGTTCCGTGGGTGTGGGTCGTTTGTGAGCGTGTTCGTTAGTCTCACCTGTGCCTTGTCTCGTGATCCCGAGGGTATGTGTTAATCACCTATTTAATGTGCGTTCGCGCAATGTCTTGTGCTCGTCTTTGTCTGAAGATTGTGCCGTGTGAGTGTCTGTGTGACGTGCTTGCGCTATACGTGCCGCACTTTGTTCATTTGTGTCTTCACGTTAAACGTTTCATGTCAACGTATCCGCTCGTCATGCCTGCCTCCTCCCTCCGTTACACTCTTAAATTGGACCTACATTAATTGGCTTCTTCATAGGTCTAACGAACACTAGATAAGTGCTAGTGACCCCTCAGCCAATGCCAATTTTTGCGCTCCCTTTTTTGTGTTCCAGATGTCTTGGCCCTCACGAGCAATTTAGTGTGCGTGCAGAGATGTCAAGTCCAGGTTCAGAAAGTAAAAGTCCTCACCAGGATTTTGCTCAAGCTTGCTAGATTTTCTAATTAGTGCAATCCAGGTAAAATTAGTGGAATCCACACAGTCCAGGAAGCCTGAGCAAAATCCTGGTGAGGACTTTTACTTTCTGAACCTGGATTTGACACCTCTGCGTGCGTGTGCAGTAAGGGTTTTCGTCAGAACATCACATATGTAGCTACTTGCTAACAATATGG
Source organism: Brachyhypopomus gauderio (assembly GCF_052324685.1). Taxonomy (NCBI): domain Eukaryota; kingdom Metazoa; phylum Chordata; class Actinopteri; order Gymnotiformes; family Hypopomidae; genus Brachyhypopomus; species Brachyhypopomus gauderio. Next base: position 35,002,146 of record NC_135215.1, on the reverse strand, counting down.
CCAATTCATTTTAAACTGCTGATGTTCTTGTGACACATATACAAATTATGTCATGTGGTAGCATGACGGATGTTTCTTCCAAACACTCCACTGTATATGGAGATAACTCAACACTTAGACCAACAATGGAAAATTCCTCTAAATGTCATACGGGAAATCAAATCGTAATGCTCAGAAAACCAGACAACTTCTCGGTAGACTTTAAGACAAGATAGTAACTAAATAAGGTTTTCGTCTAATGATAGCAGTTTTTTAACCTTTAGTGCGTTCATTTTCCAGGAACAGCAAAAATGCTCCAAGTGAAATTGAGATGGTTCACAACTGCCATGAAAATGTCAACACTGTCATTGCTTCACTCTCAGACTCTGAAATTGAGTCTTCAAGTTCCACAAAAACAGTTTTACCGGGAATGTATGTCTTCAATTAATCATATCATGTCTTCAATTACCAGGGGTTTCCCTGTTAAGATTCATTTGAACTGGCCTTTGTTCAGTCTATACGTAGGAATAGAAACCTCAGCTTAAAGTTGCTTGAAACTCAGGACTTATCAAAAGTAAGAGCTGAAGTAAAATGTTAAGATCAATACACACATACACACCCGCATATGTAAACACACACATACACATATGCCTGCAAACCACAGAAAGGGCCCCGATGTTTACTGCCAATGTCCCAGTGACCTGGCCAAGGAGGACTGCAGACTCATGGATTTACGAGCACACATTCAGGAAGGGGGAGGGGTCAATTTCAGTCTTTTCAACGATAGGCTGAGAGGGCAAGAGGGGGCGAGATGAAGAGGCCGTCCACAGAAGGGCCTACTAGCCTTCAGCTCCCTGCCCACCGTCACCTTCTACAGGATGTGAACCTGTTCAGTCAACAGGAACTGAACATCACCGTCAACAGCACTGTGTCAGGCACTTATTCATCACATTTGCCTGTTTTCACATTTGCCTGTTTTACGGTGACCAATATTTCCACGGCTAAAATTAAAACACAGCGACCTTCCTAATTCAGTCTGAAGTGGAGAGGTTTATTTCCAGACAGTGAGACGTCTGGCAGGTGGCGGGAAAATGTGCTATCGCACCAGAGTGAAATGGAAATCATGAACGCTATGGTAACCAGTTTAGTCAGAATATATTTGCAAAAATAGACAAAACAGAAGTTACTACCTCCTGTTAGCAGTTAAACAAATACCTCCTTATTAAATGGGACTGTAGTAACAGTTTAGGTAGCTGTTCTGACACTTGACCTATGTCTCTTAATTTGTAATTTCACCATTTGTGTGAGTTTTTGTCTGGCTGTGTGCGCATTTATGTGTGAACACCCTGTATAATTCATCTCATTCTTTCACATGGGCTCTTTTGGAACATTTGTGTACACACATACACAGACACACACGTACACACACACGTGCGCACACACATCCACTCACATTGATCTTGGATGCATTCCCATAGTGAGAGGGCCTGCAACATATGTGCAGTGTTCTCAGCGATTACCTCATAACACCACACAGTTCCTGGAAGACATAGCGGCAGGTTTAGAAGGGCCAGAGAACTGTGGCTCACCATGCCAGTCCTGAGAGGGTGGTTATACACAGAGCTCAGTCATCTACGCACGCAAGACACTAGCATGCTGTTGGAATCATACTTCAATTCCCACACCAGTGGGGCAAATAAACATTTCACAAAAAAAACCCTATCATATCTAAATATAACATGAAACCCTATCATATCTAAATATAAAACGAAACCCTATAATATCTAAACATAGCATGCAAATGTAAAACATAAAAATATGTAGACTGAACTGCTGTTTTCATTCCCACTAACCGTTAACAGCAACGGTTCTGCTAAAGCATTTCGTTTCTCACTCACATTTAACGATGTACAAGATTTCACACAAGATGTTTCAAATAGACAAGGCACCCAGTTATGCAGAACATTTATTGAATGTTCTGATCAAAACAGACCTGCACCAATTTGGAATGCAATAAAAGCAAATGATGTTTCTGATATTACCTCGTCTGATGTGAGAAGTGCATGAAGGTTTAAGTGATTGGTCCGGTGTGGTTTAGCCAGTCACTGTACATGCTCAGCTTGGGTGCTAGTTAGAAACATTTATGTTTACTCGCAGGCCCACAGGAAGGAAGTCAGAAGGTTGGGGAAACGTAGCATGAGAGAGAGAGAGAGAGAGAAGGTACAGTGACCACCGTCACTGTATTTCAGGCAGTCAATACACAGATGCTACAGGTGCTCAATATACAGATACTACTAACTAAATACTAACAGGAAATCCTCATTTATTTATTCATTCATTAACATAGCTTGGAAGTCCTTCTGTATTTGCATATGATCTTCCATTGTGCTCTTAAAATCAATTAAATGTTTCTGTATTGAGTAGTGAAAAGTCAGATTTTGCAGACACTAATTTCCTGCAGGAAAAAAAATGATCACATATTGAAAGTACAGGACTCTTCTCTAATGTATTATACAGCATGTAACGTGGTTAACAATATGTTTTTGCTGACTCAGTCATAATGCATGTGATGGGAGGAGCCGGCTTGTAGCACCACCCCTTTAAGCTCCCTCCTCAACCATCAACGTCTCAGTACGGCATCCAGGCCAACGTCCAACATCAATATTTATGAGTTAGGACGCGGGGCTGCTGTGGTGCTTAGCCAATAGGAACGTCAGGATTTAAATGCCCGGACAGGTCACAGCTGGCACTGAAGCTGCTGTTTCACTGCCCCTCATCATCCTCGTCTTCATCATAGCTGTGGACATGGCCTGATTTGTTTTCAGAAACAAACCTCTAGAGAAAAGAGATCTGTGTCATTACATTCACACACACACACACACACACACACACACACACACACACACACACACACACACACACACACAGTCATACATATAAAGTAGTATACTGTTGCTGTCATGAACTGCTTAGCTCTCAGTAAACATCCCAAAATCAACCGATTGCTTAAAATGTCGCAATGCATAAAGACTTTAGTATCCTTGAACTGGACACGATTCTTATTGAAGAGTTCTAGTTGCTTCCTATGCTTTGTATGTGAACAAACTACCTTAAGCACGAGACAGGAACTAGTATCTTATGATAGGAGCTGATTACAACCTGATTCCATACAGTTATCAGTCCTGACACACCCTGGTTAATATGGGCATGAGGGGGAGGAGATGAGCTGTGGGTAGGGAATCGGGAGCCGCTATTTCTGCTTCCTGCTTCCTCTGTTATACTTAGAAACAGGTCAGAAAACTTTTCTGGAGCCGGTTAAACAGAAAACCTCCCATTTGACAAGGGTGTGTGCATGTGTGTGCATATGTGTGCATTTGTGGGTATGTACATGCGCATGTGTGTGCATGTGGGTGTGTGTGCAAATATTAACAGAGAAGAAGTTCAGTGTACTTCGATCTGAGTGTAAAAAACACAGAACTAACCCTGCATGCTTTACCGTCATCTGGAATATGAGCAGATTTTAAGGGCTTGCAAATGTGAGGCAGGTGCTCAAACAGAAGGAGCCTTCATGTAGCTAAATGCACCTAAACATGTAGAACAGTCTAATCCTTCTTCTAAAGCTATGACTATCAGAAAGATGGCCATGTTTGACTCCTGCACTCCAACCTGCCTCTCCATTTAAGCTGGCTAGGTGGTTAACAACCAGCAACTCTAGCAACTCTGCGCTGCGGAGATGAATTGCTGCTTTTTTAAGGCCGTGATATCACATCACATGAGGAGTTTGGAAGAAAGTGCCACTGATGAACCATCTGCTGTCTGCCTCCCCTCCCGAATAACCTGGATCAGCATGGAAGGAGCTCTGTGGAGTGGAGCTGAACCAGGATCCTCAACCCTGTTCTCCAACAGCTCTTATGCTCTTGGTGAAGTGATTAAAGGCATTTTAGCAACAGATGCAGCCAAATATCACAGCCCTGTTATACACAACCCGAGAAAGACGAAGCGAAGTCTAACCTGTGTAAATCCACCCAGAGGAAACCTGTCTTTAAATGTTTGTTTTGGGGAACGTCCAGTCATCTGATGTATCAGTGACTAATGAGAAAAACAACACAGCTGAAGATCTGGACGCAATGCTTCCACATAAAGTGTCAGAGGTTATTAGATGTATGGGCTATATTAGTACAATCTAACAGCTCTTTATGTTATTCAGTGTTACCAGTTCAGAATTAATGGAGCATCTAGATTTTAAATAATTAGAAATATCACTGGCATATAAAGGAGGGTTTTTAAAGCCTTGAAGACTTGCTGAATTTGCTGAAATGCTTTTGAAAGGTGATGGGCCAAAAGTAACCAGCTAATTCTGCTAAACAAGGGAAAGAAGCGAAAACCGTATAGAATGTGCGACCCATATTTATGCACACTCAACGCCAAAAAAACAGAACAAAAACAAAACATTTCACCTCTTTGTCTCCTGTTCGAGTCCAGCTTCTGGAATTAGCAGTTTTGTTTCCCCAGAGCTACTGAGCTATACAATAAATCAGTTGACATATGGCACAGAAGATATGACTACAAATGCACTCTCTAGAGTGATTTAAAAAGGCTAACATGCTGGATTTGGGAACAGGCACAGGGTTACAAAGGATGACCTTGCAAGACCATGACCTCACGGGTCCCACCAGACTAATGGGGCAAGTTTGCCATGATCGCTGCCCCCGCACCTGCCCAGTTCTGCAGAGTAATAATGCTTGATGCAGCATGTGCCCCACACACCCTCACAATATGTCCACTCACTCTAAACAAACGCAAAGTGTTCACTTTTTCCCCCAATACAGATGGTCTTTTGTTGGTGAAATTGGATACTGTAAGCTACTTACGCTTTCCCATGAGCTATTAATCAGAAACAAAACATAAACAATATTCTTATTATTTTGATTATATTCAACACACATAGCCGTTCAATTACACCAGCAATTACACGAGGCACAAATTATAGCGATGGGTCATAAACCGAGATCAAAGACACCTGAAAGCTCAAACTACTCCCATCCTAATGTAATGAATCATGGATGTTTTGCAGGTTCACCTGTTTCAGTGTGTGTGGAGAGTGAGAGGTGTGGGGGAGGGAGGGGTCACGTGATCAGAGTGGGCGGAGCCACTCTGGGTACTGAACGGAGCGCCAAGCGGATGCCAAGCACGGCAGATGGAGCGGCCGCTACACCCCACCTCACCCCCCCACCTCACCCCTCCACCTCACCCCCCCCCCCCCCCCCCCCAGCCTAACGAAGGTGGAGACAGAATGACTCCATTTGTTAATGTTTCGGTGAATTTCACAAACCTTGTTAGCTCGAGTGGAAATGTCAAGCAAATTTCATTCAATAACAGGTACAAACAGGGTATGACATGTTTATGCAGATTTATACAGTTTTCATCAAACAAGGATAAAACATAATTCAAATAATGAGTAAAATTCAGAATTTGTAGTATTAAAATACTGTACTGAACCATGCATAACCATGAATAAGGCATGTCATTTCTGGTATTGTATGGAAGAATCTCCTTGGTCATAATATTGTTAGCAACTCCACGGTAGGTACCACACTTATTAACCTCAAGCCTTTCATAGACCACCATCCGCTTGGCCTGATGTAGCACAGGGTAGCCTCATTACTGTTGCAGTGTCAAAACGCTCCTCCCCAGACAAACTCAATTAGTCTTAAAATGCTGGGAAATAACCTAATTGCTGCTAATTGCTGGATTATATGAATGAGGATTATTGGCATGGCAGACATTTCAAGTGACTAGTTTAATAATTTCATAATCACAGTTGTGGATGATGATTTTCGATGGCCTGGTTTTGAGCTGACGGTGAGAGGCTAAGCAGTCTACAGCTATTACTCTGACTGCTTATCTAATCATTATGCCCCGTTTCTTCACCTTACTCTAACACTGCTCAACCTGGCTACGTATAAGCAGAGTCAGACAATGTGTATGTGTGTGAGAGAGAGAGAGAGATGGATGAAAGATAGAGATTTAGAGAGATAGAGGCACACAGAGAGATGGAGAGATCTGATAGTAAACTGCAATCTTAGTCCTCGTTCTTGTCAGATGATTGATGAGGTAAGAGGCTTATTTTCTATATCCACACTGATCTCTCTGAAATTAGATGAATGGTGGTTTGAACAACAAATGCTAACCCATTTGGACACTTTCATAAAGGATTATCTCAGCCGTAATGTGCCATTTAACAAATGGAAACAAAATGGAGCTTAGCATAAACTCCCCACAATTCACCACAGCTGCTTTCAAAAGGTGTGTGCACTATCCAGTGTTAAAAATAATGGTACCCAACTTTGAAACATTTCTTCATGACTCCATAATCCACGAAACATGTCAACACTACAGGCATTCTTATATCACATATTAAAAAGCCATATGTTTTTTTAATTACATACTACACATCCAAAGATAGAATAATGTAGCTAAACATAAGTTTTGGAATGGAACAGTCCATTGTTGCTAGTTTGGTGGGGCTGTGGGTGTTTATATACACTGTTTTAATTAGCAGTACACCTTAATATTGCGTTCTGATATTTGCAATCAGTTGCAATGGTTGCAACACATACAGAATACACGATGCACAATACAAAAAACATGCACTGAAACCTGATATAGGGGTTTACAGTGTGGTCACACCCCTCTGGACTAGGGTATGGCAACACTGAGGTGTTGCAATGTGAAGTTGCAGTCAAGCGTCTTAGCGTGAAGGCTATGTATAATATTTTGCTATGTGTAATAATAAATAATAGCAAACATTAACCTTAATACGGCATTGGTTACACTGTAAAAAAAAACAGTTTTTTTACAGGTTTTTCCCAATAAATTTTACAGTTTTTTCCTGTATTTTAAAATGACAGGGAAAGTGTATTACAATTACCAGAACAAACTGTTTATTTAAAAATGTCATGTGATTTAACAAGAAAAATCTGTATAAATTAAATACATTATAAATCTGTTTTTTAACAATTCTTAGATAATAATTTTAACTAAACAAACTGTAAAAAGAAAGTAATATTGATTAATCTTAATGAGACAAAGTAATAGAATCTTCTGGAATTAATTTCAAGGAAATATTACAAGACAACATTGATGCATGTTTTAATTTAAGTTTTGACATGTTAAATATGTGATTTTCATGTTATAAAAGTGAGTAAAAAGTAAAATGTTCTTGACTGTGATTTATTTTTATAACATACATAAAGAGTTAAGGCGTTCCAGATCCATCTCATTTTCAATCCACTATTAAATATGCACTGTATCTGTATCACTGTATCTACACTGTAAACCCGGATTAGGTTTTAATAAATTATTTTAGTAATCATTAATTATTATTTCATGTTTCATAAAAAATATTGCCATTACTAAATAAAACTAGTTGTTATCATTATTGAGCTGAAATAGGCATTGCAATGATCATGTTAAGTAAAGATAACTGAATATGTTAAGTTTATGATTGGTAGGGGTGGGGCCTGTTTGAATCGGACCACTGCACAGTGTGCATGAAGAGTTGTTCTGGTTGTGCATATTGTTTGAAGAACCTTTCGTTATCACCCCGCTGCAGCCCAAATGCATGAGTTTTGAAATCAGTGTTTCTTCAAATGAGTATTTGCAACGTCAGCTTTCAGTGCATGTAACTTATTTAGTTAACGCGTAATATATTCTTATCGGTTCATATAGTGCTAGAACATGTGTCTGGCATTCCTGTCCGATCATAGTTTAACTATAACCGTAGCGTTGAAATGTGTGTTCTGACGGTTCGGAGTTTATGGCTCATTTTAACTATTAATGTTATATATATTTTTATATTGAAGCGTCGGTCCAATGGGGGACGGCGCTACTTCCCATGAGTCTCTGCGACTCCGGTATCGTTATCTGTTAATGTGATGTCTATGCATGTGTTGATTAATTGTGTACTTGATTATGTGCATTACTTGGTTTAAGTCCCCCTTCATCAATTTATGTAGTTGTACTGTGTGAATTATTCTATGCCATGTTTGTGTAGTGTTGTCGTGTTATTGCCGTTCTCTCATGTTTTGTGTCTAAATTAAGTCTCTTCTGCGTGATCGTGGGGTCTGGCGTGATTATGTTGTTGAGGCAGTTTGAATTTAAAAAGCCTTGTGCTGCGGTGGATCTGTTTGCTACCTCTCCTTCCTACACCACACTGCAATATTGTTATAATTGAATGTGAACTAGAGTAAAGACCACATTCAATTTTAGGAATATTTCCTTTAAAATGACAGTGTTGCATGTTAAGTGTTATAATCACCGTTTTTTTACAGTTTATGTATGTTTTTAAATTTACAGTACTTATCTGTTTTTTTACATAAACTGTAAAAAAACGGTAATTTTCTGGAAACGGGGGCGCCAGAAAATTGCCATTTTTTTACAGTTTATGTATGTTTTTAAATTTACAGTACTTATCTGTTTTTTTACAGTAATTTTCTGGCGCCCCCATTTCCAGAAAATTACCGTTTTTTTACACTTTTTTTTTTTACAGTGTATAAGTGTGCTATATACACTGTCGTCTCATTAAGATCATCTGTTGACCGAGTACACTCAGAGGCAATCGCTTTTATTTTGTGTACATCTTGATCGGTTTAGATAGGCCCGATAAACCGATAACGCTTAGAGGGAACTGCCAAGACAGAGGTGTAAAACACACATTTCTACGGAAACAGCATATGTGCCGAAACAAGGACATGGAAAAATAGCGCAAGGGGCCTGGCGCTTTGTTTTTACGTACGCATCAGATACAAATTGCTCCTTTAATCTGCCCAACCACTGAGAAAAAAAAAAAAACACAACTGACCTGAGCAGATGAAACCCAGTCGAAAAGTGCAGTGACCTTGAAAAAGCAGAGTGAACCCTTGTGACAAAGTGGCCTACCATCAGAAGTAACTAAAAAAAGCCCCCAGCACCTGTGATGTTTTAGACATCAGGCTCCTGTTCAGTGACACTAAGACTCCTTCTATACCTTTAGATTAAAAAAAAAGAATAAAGGAGGTAGGAAGGGATAAGTTAATGGAATATAATGATGTTCGACTAAACGAGACAGTCAAGAGAAGTACTTCCGATTTTAAAGGCCCCTGCTGGAGACAGGCAGAGTCAGTGGCTGCATTTCAATGCAGCGTGAAAAAAAGCACAACCCATTCAGAGAGGGAATCAATCACTCACTCCACTTCTCTCCTCCTTCGCTCACAATGGCAAGCCTGTGCTGATGGTGTGTGTGTGTGTGTGTGTGTGTGTGTGTGTGTGTGTGTGTGTGTGTGTGTGTGTGTGTGTGTGTGAAGTCTGACTGTGTGTCTGTAGTGGGGCTGATGCAAGGATCCGGAAGGAAGCAAAGGGGAGAGGATACATTATGAGTCTTCTTCACTCTAATCATAGTAAAAGACCTATAGTGCATAATATACTGCTGTTCAATGCAGTGGTGTTATTCATAAATTAGAGCTTGCTGTGAACTTGTCATGAACCTTAGATAAATGAGTGTCTGTTTCAGTCACCCTTTGTCAGAAACATTTGTCCCTCCAATTTAAGTGAACAACTTTGTTAACCATTTGCTAGTCACACAGTGCTTTTCTGTGCTAACTTTAGCAAAGATCAGCTAAGTGGACTGTACCTTATATTAGACAGGAGATGGTCAAGTGAGTTGACTCCCTTCAGAACATTCAAGATGATGTCACAGGATGTGTCAGGACACTTCAGCTCTGACATCCTGTCTCCTGTCAGGAGACTCTCACAATGGCCCCATGTCTCAGAGAACATGTACTAGGCCAGCTGTTGTGTAGACTTCCTGACACCTCCCCCTCTGCTGCTGTGCTCCTCCCCCTGTGCTGCTATGCTCCTCCCCCTATGCTGCTATGCTCCTCCCCCCTCTACTGCTTCACTAAGTGCCATGTTCACGAGCCCTGGCCCAGCCTGCAGGCTGCTGAGACAGACACATACATTAGCAAATGTTGCTGCCGGCCAAGAGTAGCAGATACTGCTTCTGAGATGACCGTGGCATACCCTGCCCAGTGGCTCCTAACTCCGAACAACACACATAGAGCATCTTCATGCATAAAAGCTGCAGGCTGATGTGAAGAGTCAAATATTGCATGAAATGTCAAAATCAGAAAGAAGCTCAAATTGTTCCCTAGAAAAGACTCGGGCCGAGCTCCCTGAGAGGGACAGGGTCAGTCGGAGAGGTCACTGCTTTGAACGCTGCAGTGAGGAATGGCTACTGTGCCAGGCCTGGTTTCTCTCTCATGATCTCCCTCTCTGTCTCCCTGTCTGTCTGTCTCTCCCTCTCTCTCTATCTCCCACTATCTTTTATAGTCTCTCTCTCTATCTCCCACTGTCTCTCATGGTCCCTCTCTCCCTCACTTACCGGTGCCGGGATACAGTGGACTGGACGAACTCTGGACTTAAGGGGCGTGACGTGGTTATTGCTGGACTTCAGTGATCTGGATCTCTGCACTGGCTCTGGTTCCATTGAAGCTTTTATAGAAGTGCTGTGTTAAAGTTCTTAACAGATCCGTCCTGAATGGGCGTGCGGAAGCAGCGTGCAGCTCGGGTTGAGGCCGGACAGACGGCCGGTTTAGCACAAGCCTCCACTCACAAACACGTCTGGTGACCTCCACAGGAGGATTTTACATGGCGCTGTGGATGTCAGTGCATGTGTGCCCGTGTTTGTAATGAATGTGCTGTTTGTAGACACAGGGAGACCATTTTTCATTGTTTTCTAGAATGTTGAAGACTCAACCCACTTTTTAATTCAGTGGAATATTTGTTTATGAGTTAGTGGAGTTATTTAGTTAGTTAGTTAGTTATTTACATTTTGTGGCTTTATTCTTGGTGCTGGATATAAAAAATGGAACGCCTTAAATTGCTTAATACGTAACTGTACTGTGGGTCAAATGTTTAACTTACCATGTTTATAACTTTTTCTACCCAGAGGTAGGTCTGGGCAGAATCTGGGCAGGATATACCCTTGTTTGTGAAGTCCAGGATCACTCTTGAATTATAACTGTATACATCCGTGAATAACACCGAGGCATCTGAAGTGTACTCAGTGTGTTTTGTAGTGTATTTTGTACTGTGGTAGAAGGAGCATTGATATTTTCTTGTCTGTTTCTCTCAGGATGTCTCTCCACCTACCATGGCTCTAGCTCTCTCTAATTTTGTCTCTCTGTCTCCCACTGTCTCTCTCTCTATCATGCTGTCTCTCCGCCTCCCACTGGCTCTCTGTCTCCCTCTCTCTCCCTCTCTCTCTCTCTCTCTAGTGCTTTCTTTTCCTCTGTCTCCTCATGCTGTCTCCCTGTGCTCCACTGTCTCTCTCACTCTCTCTCATACTGTCTTTCAGTCTCTCACTCTCTTACATGCTGTCTCTCTCTCCCATGCTCTTTCTGTACCTGTCTCTCTCTCTCTCTCTCTCTCTCTTTCCCTCTCTCTTTCTCATGCTGTCTCTGTGTTCCACTGAGTCTCTCTCACTCTCTCTCTCTCACTCTCTCTCTCTCTCTCTCTCTCTCTCTCTCTCTCTCTCTCTCTCTCTCTCTCTCTCTCTCTCTCTCTCTCATGCTGTCTCTCTGTGTTTCACTGTCCCTCTCTAGTTCCTGTCCTACTTCCCAGCAAAACGCCTCCTCAAAAGGAAACCAGTCCACACCAGTTCCTTCCTCAGGGCCACAGCTACACAACTATAATGAATGACAATGATTAGATTTTAGACTGAACATTAGATTCATGGTAAATACCAACAGTTGATGTATGTCTGCATGCGAGACTGTGAAAGGTGAGAAGCATGTTAATATGTCTGAAGAACTTCACATTTGTAATAATTATATCCAATATGCACTTATTTGGAAATGTACTTGCAAAAGTCCTTTATGTGTAGTTATGATTAAAGCAGTAAAAATTCATTACATGGAAGTGTGTAGACTAAATTGTCAATATTAAAGCTCATCTATTACCTTACAAATAAAATGTTTGTTTATAATGAGCTTAAAAATGATTTTATAGTATATATTTTGTGAAATGTCTGCCATCAGACAATAAACTACAGTGTATAGCTTGCATGTTCTCAAGGATTTAAACAATCACAGTAAATTCTCATACCGAAGGTGTCATTTTCTCCATGTAAATTATGTTCAGAAAAGGCACTGCAAATCAAAATAAGACAACTGAGTGGCCTTTTGTTGTTCTGGATGGCAAACAATCACATTAAACAAACATCAAGGCCCGTCAAGTCCAGTGTCTTCATCTTAAAACACCATCCAGAACTTGCACCATTGCCATAGAACTAAATCTGACACTTGATTCGGGAAATGCTGGATGTTTTAGCAGGAAAAGTGTAGTGCTCTTACACACCTCAGTCTGAGGTGCAGTCTGGTTAGGTTTTGGCTTTAAATATAAGCTGTCAACAAATTTAGGCATCAAAATTATGAATAAAGTTTCAACAGCCCGCAATCTCAATTACTAGATTGAACACTCTACATTAGAATTGTTATAGATATTGGGAGCTTGACAAATCATTTGAGCATAAATAAATGACATTTAATTAATACTACATGTAACTGGATTTCCATGAAATTAAATGGAAAAAAATAACATTTATAAACATGGAGAAAACATGGAGATGAACTACACAGTTCTTCGGCAGTTCAGCAGGACATCGATGTAGGAAACGTGGACGAAGACCAGAGCCAACACCTCACAAAATCAGACTTTCAATGGGAATGAACATTCCCTCTTTAAAACCGAAATCAAGTTGAAGAGCTTTCTTGAAAACATTGTTTATTAGTTTGCCTACTGAACAAAAATGCCTTCTAAGAGACAAACTTGAAAGGCAGATTCGTGTGGCAAAGGTCATTTCTCGAAGTAGCTGGCAAAACTTTTTATATGGGCGTTGCTGTTAAAGACAGGGGCTAGGCTCTTGTATGATAAAAGCTTGCTTTTTTACTTCAAACAGACTCTCCTGACCTTTCCTTGGGTTTGGACAGAAGCTCCTGCCGATGACCTAAATGCTGGTGCACTGAATACTCTAGATACACTGCAGTCAGAGGTTCACAGGTCTGCATAAACGCTGTCAAGGAAACGAGTTTACATGGTGCCTTGGTTAAGCAGGAAGAAACTGCAGAGATTTCTAGACCTAAGCGCCCTGCTATCAGCATATGAGTTTTGGCCACAGCACCAAGACTAAAACCATGTATGTGAAAGATTCACATGTGTGAGGTGTGGCCAGTCTCTTTGACACAGATGCATATTGCCACTTGCCATACAGAAATGGGAGAAGTCCCTGTGGGACATTAAAAGCTCCATGCTCACACCTTCACGAACCTTGAAAAGACAAGCAGAAGGTATGTGCTCCTTTACTATGAAGATCGGACATCTGCACAGGGTCAGGACAGCTAAAAAAAGCTGCTCTCCAACATCACTCCTAGTCACCATTACCCAACAACAGAGCTAAACAATTTCTCCATCATGTCCGTTCAAAAGTAAAGCACATGAAAGCACTAATAACGTATCGTGCCGAAGTCCAAACATGGGTTGGTCTGGCCTTTCTAATAAAAGAACTTAACACGTTTCCTAATACATGTAAAGATCAATGGAAAGATCTGTGGTGAATCAGAGGAACAAAGATTCTAGCACAGCTCAGTTACATTCACGCTTATAAAAGGACTGACCCCTAGCTTGTAGTAAAATTGGAAACACGGCATTCGTACTGACCATGATTTAACAGTCTGCTGGTTCCAATGTCCCGTCTGGTGAAGACCGCTCTCATCAGACCTTACAGAGATGTGAAATGTAGCAGGAGCGTGTGGAGAGAGTAAATGAATGACCTCCACATTGTTACATGAATGACTTTAATTTAACACTTAATGAGCACTGCACTGAGGGCAGCATTAGAAAGAAACCTGGGACTGGAGATGTATCAGAGTGAGGCAATGAATCAGATGGCTTAAAAATGGATCGTGATGAGCAACATCGTTTGTTAACATGGAAGGTATTCCTCTTCCCGCCACAATGTTTACCTCATTTCCAGTGCATCCTTTTCCCCACTAACAGCTCAAATCTAATTAACAAAGTTTGTTCCGGATAGTTGGAGGAGTTATTTTTGCATGCTGACCTAATATCAGTTTTGCTGTTTTCTTTCAAAGGCCGAGGGTCACTCAGAGGGAGCTTCTGCTTTGAGGCCAGAGAGTCCCAGCTGTGCTATAGTGGTGCTAAAACACATCCCCTCCCCACTGACCGAGGGCCGCGCTGAAGTCTGGACGCCTCTCACCCTTAGTGCTGTTGTCATACTGCAGTCATCACTAAAAAATGTGTGCCATATTTTGTCAATTGTGATTTTTACATCGCAATTGCAATTTGTCCTCCACTTTTAACCCATCTGTGCAGTTAGAACACACACACACTAGTGATTACTAGGGGGCTGTGGATCATACGTGCCCAGAGCGGTGGCCAGCCCTAGCCCGGCGCCCGGGGAGCAGTTGGGGTTAGGTGCCTTGCTCAAGGGCACCTCAGTCATGGCCTCAGGTCTGGGAATCGAACCCACGACCCTCCGGTCACAAGCCCAGTTCCCTACCACCAGGCCATGACTGCCCCACAGCTTAGCCATCTGATTTCACAGCCCCTTACACTGAAAAGCACTGAGCACTGTCCTCGACAAGCACCTGTTTTTGAAACAGATGATGATCCAGCATTATCTCACTCTTATAAGCATAGTTCTATTTCACCAACATCCAAAAGTCATGAGAGGAGCAGTCAGACGTCCACACAAGGAGAAGGAAAAGCCTTTGTTTTTAAATTTGGGTGAACATGTGGATCTTTAAAGAGCAAATAAACCAGGTAGGCCATTTCACACATTTCAAAATGAACGATTTTAGATTAGACCATGTGCATAAATGTAGGATATGAAGTTTTGGACTTCCAAACTAATGTAGAAGAGAGGGAGGAAACAAGGGGGTATGGAGTCTGATCTTCCACCACAGGAAGATCAGGACAGCATCACAAGCCTCATCCACACACCACAGCTGATGTGACACAGTGCAAATTCAATCTGGAGAAGATGTTCTGCTTCACACAGGACACACACACACACACACACAGGACACACACACACACACACACACACACACACACATCCACACATGGCCTCACACAGCTGGTGTGACCATGTGCAGCGGTGATATCAGCACGTACCATTGCTCTGTGATGGGAGGGAGGGGGGGGGGGGGGGGGGGGGGGGAACTAGACATACTGACAGGAGGCAAAGTCACGAGGCCACATCGTCTCTCGGCCACAGCCCCTTCCCCCAGTCGCCATGTTCTCTGTAACACTGGACTGGCTCATTTTGCACGTACTGGGGCAACAAACATGTCATGACTATAAGACACAGCAAACAGTGACAGAGCCAAACTAATCTCAATGTTTTGCCAATGACACTTAGCCGAGAATACTATGTATTGTTTTTTAGAGTAAAATGTACCTATACACTATAGTGTACCCATTGGTTACCAGAGGTGGGGACTCGAGTCACATGACTTGGACTCGAGTCAGACTCGAGTCATTAATATTAAGACTTTTGACTTGACTTGAAAAAATATTCAGAGACTTAGACTTGACTTGGACTTTTACACCAATAACTTGGGACTTGAATTGGACTTGAACCTGTTTACTTGCAAAGACTTGATTTTTTTTTACCCCAAATCTAAATTTTAAAACGCATATTAATATTTATAAAGTGCGCCCCATTAATTTCATTTCCGTCCTTCTGACGCAGACCGGCGTTACACCAGATTCTGTGACCGTCGAGTTTTGTGACCACAGGGGGCGCTATTTCACAGTTTCTGTTCAGAGGCACAAACGCTTTACGAATGCTACGTAAACTACGCTGATGCACTTTCTTTACTCGTTTTGTATGGAGTCAAATTAGGGTCTTTATTGGTGACGAAAAAATAATAATATCGCAAATATAAGATTAGCATTTTGCATTTTACATTCCTAATTTGTTTCTGCAATACTTTCCCTCTTTTGCGTTTCTTTCTTTTCTTTGCGTTTCACATTTTATGTTGCTGCTTTTTTTTGCAATACTTTCTCCCTTTTGCGTTTCTTTCTTTTGTTTGCGTGTCACTGCTTTTCTTTGCGTCTCGCATTTTACGTTCATAATTTTTTTTTGCGCTTCTCTCTTTTCTTTGCTCCAGTTTTACCCTCTGTGTGGGGGCGGGGAAAGAGGCGTGGCCAAGAGCGAAAGGCGTGCTGTGAACGTTCAGCGTCAGTTCAGCTTCCTTCCACTCTGAACTGAACTGCTGCTGCAGCGCATCTGGTGTTAAAGGAAGAGAGAGGTCGGGTATGTGCGAGATGGTGGCGCATTTCAGGGCATTGTTTTTATTCGCTCAGGTTTTCAAAAGATCATTTCAAACCGACCTCAGTAAAATGATGATAATAATAATAATAATAATATATATTTTTTAAACGAAGTTTTAAAAGGGCACTTTCGTTGATAAAGGGCAGAGTTGGTGGTGCTTTAGCACCTGATGTCTATGTCTGCACGCATATACCTGTGGTCCAGCTGGGCGACCGTCTGCCATGATACCAGTAACCAAATTGCCGCGCTGTGTGACGGTTCAACGGATGACGCTGAACGTTCACAGCACGCCTTTCGCTCTTGGCCACGCCTCTTTCCCCGCCCCACACAGAGGGTAAAACCGGAGCAAAGAAAAGAGAGAAGCGCAAAAAAAATTATGAACGTAAAATGCGAGACGCAAAGAAAAGCAGTGATGCGCAAACAAAAGAAAGAAACGCAAAAGGGAGAAAGTATTGCAAAAAAAGCAGCAACATAAAATGTGAAACGCAAAGAAAAGAAAGAAACGCAAAAGAGGGAAAGTATTGCAGAAACAAATTAGGAACGTAAAATGCATAATGCTAATCTTATATTTGCGATATTATTTTTTTTCCGTCACCATTAAAGACCCTAATTTGACACCATACTTTTGTTGGTGTCCACGAGCCAAAATATGACAGATGTTTATATTTACATTTATCGTCTCTTAATTACATAAATGTACTTAAACAAGATTTACCATCCCCTCACCATTGCAGCCAACAAAGAAATCATGAATGCAATGTACAGGTGAGCCTTTTTAACTGGGGTCACCAATTCTGACGGCAGCCATCAGAATATGTGACCCCACTGAATCTCCAGGTAACAATAGTAGCCTACACCGTGACCCCACAATAACAGAAAACAATAAAAAAATAACCCTAACCTTTTATTAGTCTATATTTAAACATTTTATCCAAATGTTTAGAATAACCATTCGTAATGACAGCATCTTGCTTACGATGAAGCTTGCTATTTTCGTGTAAATGATGTAACGAAACATTCTTGTTTAAGTACATTTATGTAATTAAGAGAAGATAAAATGTAAATGATCTGTCATCTTTTGGCTGGCGGACACCAACAAAACGAGTAAAGAAACGCATCAGCGTAGCATTCGTAAAGCGTTGGTGCCTGTAAAAAAAAAAAAGACTCGAAAGGACTTGAAATTCCAAGTTTCAGACTTGGGACTTGACTTGACGGTTGCCTGTCTTGACTCGAGACTTGACTTGAGTTGACTGTCTTTGCTTGAGACTTGACTCGGGACTTGAGGATAAAGACTTGGACTTACTTGAGACTTGCAAAACACTGACTTGGTCCCACCTCTGTTGGTTACCCATATATGTACCCATTCAACACCTACCCTGGTTAAGTCTGATCAGTTCTCCCTGGTTGACTGTACGTTATCCGGACGGGATTAGTTTTTCAGGGGGACGTCTGTGAAAAATATTTCACCCTTGTACTCAGTGATAAAACTCTTGCATCCGGACAGCAATTGAAAAAACAGGAGGACCCGCGAGTTTTTGGCTTTCTCGGTCACATGACATCGCCTTGTCACGTGATAGCATGTTTAATAACGTCACACTGCCAACTCTGATGATTCCTTTTTAACTTTTAACTTTACTACTGTTCAGTTCAGCATTTAAGATCTCCGTTTAAGTTAAGCTATTTTGTTAAACCAATACAGAAAACACATTATAAAAAATCGCTAATGAATGTAAATAGCTAAATAAATCCGTTAAATAAAATAAAATAAATCCATTAAAAAATCCAGTAAATCCATTTTCGCTCGCCGCTGTCTTTACGTGGATCTCCGTGAAAACGCGCGCCCAACGTGTAACTACGGTGCGTGGCAGTGGACATATAGCTGTTTTATTAAACGCGAGGTGATGTCTGCATGTATAAACTCAGACATGTGGATCCGGACGGGACTAAAATTACCAGACGACCACGGAGTACAGCGAAAAACAGTAGGTAATTCCGCCTGTAATTTTCTCTGAGGACGTCTGAGAAAAACACGGACATGCTCGTTCCGGACGGGATTAAAATCACAGAGGACCCCCCGTAAAAGAGAAAATTACCCCAGGACCCCCTGAGAAACGAATCCCGTCCGGATAGACCCTATCCGGACGGGATTAGTTTTTCAGGGGGACGTCTGTGAAAAATATTTCACCCTTGTACTCAGTGATAAAACTCTTGCATCCGGACAGCAATTGAAAAAACAGGAGGACCCGCGAGTTTTTGGCTTTCTCGGTCACATGACATCGCCTTGTCACGTGATAGCATGTTAATAATGTCACACTGCCAACTCTGATGATTCCTTTTTAACTTTTAACTTTACTACTGTTCAGTTCAGCATTTAAGATCTCCGTTTAAGTTAAGCTATTTTGTTAAACCAATACAGAAAACACATTATAAAAAATCGCTAATGAATGTAAATAGCTAAATAAATCCGTTAAATAAAATAAAATAAATCCATTAAAAAATCCAGTAAATCCATTTTCGCTCGCCGCTGTCTTTACGTGGATCTCCGTGAAAACGCGCGCCCAACGTGTAACTACGGTGCGTGGCAGTGGACATATAACTGTTTTATTAAACGCGAGGTGATGTCTGCATGTATAAACTCAGACATGTGGATCCGGACGGGACTAAAATTACCAGACGACCACGGAGTACAGCGAAAAACAGTAGGTAATTCCGCCTGTAATTTTCTCTGAGGACGTCTGAGAAAAACACGGACATGCTCGTTCCGGATGGGATTAAAATCACAGAGGACCCCCCGTAAAAGAGAAAATTACCCCAGGACCCCCTGAGAAACTAATCCCGTCCGGATAGGGCTTTACCCAGTGAAACAGGGTTACCAGTGCTGCTGTTTTTTTCCTGCATGTCAAAGTGACTGTTGGGGTTTTACCCACCCAAAAATATCTAGCCAGCAGCCGCCTTGTGTTCAGAACCTGACCATGAAATCCACCTTTTGTGCCGGTTTCTGCGGAGGTGATTACTGTGTAAAGAATGGCAAAAGTGCAAAAGTGGCCTATAGACTAACTGCACATGATAAAACATGTTTCTAATGAAGCAGCTGCTCAGTGTATTGTATCCCAATAAAACATAATCATCTAACTATGTATTATTATGGTTTTTCCAAAGTCATGCACAGTAGAAGCTGATCTATATTAGTCTTGTGATGCATGAGTTCCAAAGCCATGGTGAGCGCTACAAAACAACCCAACTGTGAATCACCCCTGGAAAATCTTTTTAGTCTAGATCTAGACATCATTTGCTCATAAATTACACTGAAATGAAATTGAAACACTAGAATACATTAGATTTGTTATAGATACCATCAGTCCAAGCTTCTGCTTTTCTGGGAACTCATACTGACTGTCAGGCATATCACTTCAGGCTCTGGTGCGGCCCGTTCAATTTAATATGAGGAAAGCCTTGTGTTTCACTGAACAGTTGAAACTCTATGAAAAAGACCATGATATTGTTCGCAATAAATATCTACTATTTGCTATAGCAATCCTTACTTTTTTGTCATAACATATCAACACTTATGTGTAAATACTTTGTGTATTTACACATAAGTCCCAAATACTGAAAAAGTAACACAAATGGGGCAAACAGCCAAATGACTGTACTGTTTTTTTTTTTTTGCAAACACAATTATCCAATTTCATTTACACATCAGTGAAATATGCAAGGGTGAAATGCCATATAGTGATCAGAACATTCACATAAAAAGCATGTGACTAGCTTTGAGCCTGCCAAGCAAGAAATAACAATGCTAATAAAACAAACGTTCTAAAAATACCTCTTTAAAACAGGAATGAAATGCAGTTTCGCTCAATACAATATACTTTGGAATTGAATTTGAATGGCTATAACTGCCATTTTTAACTCAACAATCAGTTTGGATGCTAACTTTAGCTTTGCGTAAGGCTGAATCCTCTCAGCCGGCCCGTCGGTTAGAGTGGGTACGGGTACAGATTCAGGAGTGGAACTTCCGTCAGCCATTTGCTATACACGGATGACATGAGGCTAGAAGGGTGCTCAGTTGATAGCAAAAGGCTAAATGCTGATCAGCACAGAGGAATCTCACCTACCCCACAGCCATTTAACAGACCTGGAAGCCCTCTGGAGATTCTGGGGATTCTCCAATAACAAGGAGACAGCAATAAGAAGCACAGTGTCATCCAAGCACCTTCACAGGGTGAGGTTGGACTTCACGAGTCAGATGACAGGGAATGATCTGATCAAACCCATAAACACACGTGTCCTACCGCTCTTCAGACACCCAGCAGGCAAAATAAGATGGCCAAGAGAACAGCTGATGTTGCAGACGTCAAGACCAGGTAACTCAACAATACGTCTAAGATTCAACGACCAAAAGCCGTACGCCAGCTGGAAGGAGGAGGTGGAGACGTGGTCGTCGTAACGTAAGATACAGTGTCCAGAGCAAGACGGGAAACGTCCATGTGTATGTCCAAGCAACGGCTCCCACGGATGAGTTGATGAGGTGCCGTAGCAAGACCCTCCACGACATGAACAACTACTAGGTCAACCATCAACAACTAGGTCATTTGAAACCTCAGAAATGAGCTAGTCCTGCCCCTAGTGGTGGCACTAGTGACACAACAAGTGTCAGAGATCATATACAGAAACATATGCAAAGCTAAGGTGGCCATGATTGATAGCATCCCCATAAGAAGAACACACAGGGTGTATATGACATTACAACAGACTACATTAAAAACAAAATCTATCTAGCTCACTAACAGAGCTGACCAACCTGATCAAGAGAACTGTAAAATATATTAATGTTTCACTCACCAAACTTGGCACCAATTTGGAGTATTAAGTTTGGCAGAAGACATGAAATTCATCTTTCCTGCTTTTCAAATAGAAAAGATGTGTTGACCACCTAAATCTAGTCTTTTTTTGCTTTTTTGGTATTTTCACACTGCTGCAATCAATCTAACTAGCATTTTGAACTTCAAGTGTCTGTGCATTACCCAGTAGGAGACATATGAAGTGATTGTTAAGCCAATCTAATATAAGGTATTTGTTTTTACATGGATGTGACCCACTGACATATTAAAATAATATTGATAGATGGAAAGCAATTACACGTTCAATCCAGAAGGATGATAAATAGGTGTTTGTTCAGGTGATCTGCTGGACAGAAGACAGAGAGCTAAAAAAAAAGTGACTGTTTGGCTTCAGACTGGATGTCTAAACCCTATTAAAGAGTTAAACATCTTCAAGTCCAAATGGGTGGAGCAACAGAGAGTGTTGGAGAGCAAAGCTGAGATCCTGTGAAAACTCCAATTTGAGATATGCATGTAATGGTTAACCAACCAGAAAACAGCAATGGCAAAAGATGACTCAGGTCCAAGTGATGAAAGCATCTAGTGGGGAAACTGGGAAAATATGTCCGGTTACCACTAAGGTTGTCCCAGTGGCGATCCTCAGTCCAGAAGAGCATAATCTTCGTGATGGTGTGTAGTGGGTGGTGGTGTGTAGTGGGTGGTGGTGTGTAGTGGGTGATGGTGTATGGTGGGTGATGGTGTGTAGTGGGTGGTGGTGTGTAGTGGGTAGGGCTGTCGCGGTGTAAGAATTTCCACTGCGGTAAATTAACAGGGCTCCACACCGCGATATGCGGTATTATCGCCATTTTTGTTGTTTTCACAAACATATCCTGATTTAAGTGCTATTCTAAACACGTTTTTATTGCAGTTGTTATTAAGAATATTATATTTTTATAACAAAGCCGACACAGTTGTAGGACAAATTCAACAGTCCTTATTGTTAAATGCAGAGCACGTAAGGCTAATGACGCGCAATAAGAACACTCCTTTACTCTTTCATGGAAACAAAGTCCAGCTTATAGCCTACGATTGATCTGCGCTGTGCAAAGAAGGCAAAAAAACTTGAGCACATGAGATCAGAATTCGTTTAAAAAAAAGAAGGAAAACGAAACCCTTCCTTTAGTAATAAAGTCTAGGTTTAGTCCGGCGTTATCATGTCCTTGTTACGTGCTAGGAAAACCAACATGTTCACCTTATGTGGTTTCAGAGAGGATCTAAGTGGGGTAACAATGTTTCCGGCAGCACTAAAAACTCTCTCTGGTGGTGTGCTCGTTGCACAAATACACATGTACTTGCGGGACACTTTAGAAAGCAGAGGAAATCTAACCTGGTTGTCGCGCCACCAGGCGATGGGATCTGCGTTAGGGCTGTGCAGGTAGCTCGAGCTCGGCATGTGCGCGAGCTCTCTTAGTTTCCCCGTTTCACAGCAACCTTTCGCGCACAGATTTTGCATATTGCCTCGTCTAAATTGTCCGGCTCTCTCTTTTCATTCGGTTGAAAGCCGAAATGCTCCCAAACTGGCGAAGTCACATTTGGTTTTGCGACCAGAGTAGCCGCAATTGTTTCCATAAAAAGGCCACTCAGAAGCAACGGATACGAACGTTTTTAAATAGTAATTAACATCCACCGCACACGCAGCGAAGTGGCTTACGTGTAAAACAAGAAGAACCTTGTGGAAAAAAGAAAACACGAACATCGCGGTGTGACGGTTGCTTGGAATTCCCTGCGGTTGGCAGGTGAATATCGCGATATTACAATATTGCGGTTATTGCGACAGCCCTAGTAGTGGGTGATGGTGTGTAGTGGGTGATGGTGTGTGGTGGGTGATGGTGTGTAGTGGGTGATGGTGTGTAGTGGGTGGTGGTGGTGTGGGTCGGGTGGAACAGAGATGCTCTCCTTTACAGCGGACTGCCAGTTCCCAACCAGTCTTCCCATCACACACATCTCATCGGCACCTCTCTTCTAACTCCAGCCATGGACGTGAAGCTCTTGGGCAGCAGCGGGGCAGAGCATGGTGCTGTTATCTGCTTCACGCCCACGTGCCTTTTCCACTTTTCATACTAGTCCCCAACTTTTGATGATTTAAAAAGATCTTGTCCCCAGCATGAGAAAAATAACAAACATCCATTATCTGTAATTCCTGTATACATCACCTATCAACAGACTTTGAACAAACACTAACACTGACCTTTAATTTTACTTTAATTTAATTTTTTTGTGGACACAACAACCATTTGTCATTTTCTCCCTCGACCTTCTTTAACCCTTCCCCATTAATAACCCCACCATCGCTTCTGACCTCTGCGTGACCTCTCCCTGCCTACAGACAGAACACTTAACATTGCTTTCCCACCTGTGAAGATGTGGACCACTTCAAAGCAGCAGGCAGTGATTGAGCACTGATTACTGCGGGCCACTTGACTCATTTCATCTCATCTCAAGGACTAAACTTTTCAGGAATGAAATGGGAGGGGGATGGAATTCTCTGCAAAGACAGCCGGCAGATTCTCACTTTCATGGGCTGAACCTGTTCAATCACGTTCCTTTAAAATACATTTGATTATCAATGGGAATAGACTTGGCAATCATCATGCAGCTAAATGAATATGCATAAGAAATATTTTCATATATGCATACATGCATATAGATTTATTCTAAGTTGCTCTCTGCTGTCTCTGGATATTCTCTGGTGGTGACAATACAGAAAGAATGTTTTTGGAGTTTTTTTTTCTTTCTTTTTTCTGCAAGTTAGGCTGGGAAGCATAAGGTTCCTGAGAAAGTTATACTGTATGAGTTGAAACACATTTCGGAAATGCTTAAATATATTTAACCTTTATATATACACCTAAATAGACAGCATTCAAGAAAAACAGACAATAAAATCTAACATTCATATCAATAAATATACTGTATGATGACACATGCACTCCATCCAATTTTTTTGAACACAATCTTTATATTTTTCAAGCATGTGACAAGCTGTCATTTTTTATACTCATGGTGTGATTGACACACTATTGAGTAATTTTCCGCAACTGTGAATCATCTTATATGGAAACCTTTTTACGCTGAAATAAACTATGCTAGTTTCGAAACAGGAAAGTTATGTGTTTAGTTCATCTGTGTATATTTCCGATAGAGAGAGGCAGTTCCACGTGTGAACTTTCTCTGGGCCCTCTGGCTGTTCTAGCACATGCAGTAAGAAAACGAAAAGGAAAACTCCTTGTGGTATTGCTCAAGACATACAAAATTTTAATTCACAACATTTGCAGGGACACTGTTGCACTAAAATAAGCCACGCAATCATGGAAATTAGTGAAAGGGACAGAGACAGTGTGCTCCCAATTTGATAAAAAATGGTGATTGCGATAATCTGTTGCATATTCTGCTGTTTCTGCTTAAACAGAAACAAAGCTTTAAAATCATCTCATGAAAACTTCAATAATACTATCTAGTCTGCATAATATATTATATATACATTTAGGCAATGATTTCAGTGCAAAATGTCCTACTAAAGTACATGTAAAATGATAGCCCAAAATGCTATCGTAATAATTTACTAATTAGAAAAGTATGATGCATAAATAATTACAAAGGATTGTGCAATTTAAACATTTTATAGCGTGTAATGATATACATTATTATTTTCATACATTATTTTCAATATTGTTTCCTTAATCCATAAAAAAACAAGTAGATAAAGCTGATGTTTCTGGAAATGGTGAACAAACCACACACACAGCAAAAAGTGTGTGTATGTCAGCCCCTCTGGCCTGATCACGCGTGCACTGGTCCTAGCAACAGCGTTTCTGCTCCCAGTGTGTCTGGGACCAAAGTTCCTGTGACATGGGTGGAACTCCATGAGGTGAGTGCTCTAAAACCCACAACCCACCACGCTCAGGCCCATCACAGCCACCCTGGACTGGGCCACATCCCACCACGCTCAGGCCCATCACAGCCACCCTGGACTGGGCCACATACCACCACGCTCAGGCCCATCACAGCCACCCTGGACTGGGCCACATCCCACCACGCTCAGGCCCATCACAGCCACCCTGGACTGGGCCACATCCCACCACGCTCAGGCCCATCACAGCCACCCTGGACTGGGCTTGCGCTCTGCTGCCTGGCCCTGACTGCTTCATCTGTCTATGAATCGCAATTGTTTTGTACATTATTGTGCACAAACTGCACTCTTATGCATACTAGCAGAAGAAAATAAAATGAATGAATTCAAAATAAATAAATAAACTGACAACACATGCATCACCAGGATTTTCATTTCAGGCCCCACTGGACTGTTTGATAGAATCAGAAATTGCCAGGACAAGGTCATACCTGTTCTCTCTGTCTGTATTTGTCTGTGTCTGTATTTGTCTCTGTCTGTCTCTCTATTTCTTATTTGTAATTATATGAAATTTCTAATTATATGAAAATAGAGGTTATGATGAAAATAACTTTGTCTGACAAGGGGATAGTTTGACATTGCTGCTCACACTACTAACCATTCTGATACAATATTTATCATCTGAAAGTCCTGAAATTACTAAAATTATCTTAATTTGAGTGTAAACATCCATTTCGTGAACTCCTGTGTTTACTTGACCAGATGTTTAAGAAGAAGTGGAAGAGAATTCCATGAGTTCTCACAAGTTGACTAAAACACGCAGGACATCTTTCAGACCAAAAACAGTTCGTTATTTCGTTCGTTATTTCGTAACAGTTCGTTATTTGAGAATTCTAAAGTAAGTGTAGGATGTAGCAAGCAGATGAGTCTCCTCACGCCCTCCAGGTCAGCCCTAACGTATGCATCACCCACACACGCTACAGAATCTTACATCACGTGCGATGACAGCGGGCAACCTGCCTCCCAGTATCCCAGCCTCCAGGCCAACAACAATAAACCATGCATTACCCACGTATGCTGCAAAATCTTACACTGTATATAGGCTACTGCCTTTTTTCACAATATAACTATTGTGTGCACGTTCCAAGACCAACGCAGTTCACAGACAAAAACGCCTTGGTGAGTCGTCGCTGTAATGCTCACGGTTAGAGTTTGGGGGAGACTGATGTATCACTACCTTTTACCCAGATCAAAAATAAATACACCTGTGACGTCAAGAGCCAAGTCAGTATTTGGCGATACTGATTTTTCAATTTTACTTATTTTGCTATTAATGTACGAACATCAAATGGAATTCTGTCTCCACTCAAATGTCTGTGATGTCACAATGAATTGGGCAAACATCTGTATTCAAACTCAGACTGGTTGGAAAGGCAAAGTGTATCATTGTCATCAAAAATGACATAGACTAAAACAAATGTTTACTTGCCTAGAGTAACAGCCCTCACACAAAATAACCCTGCCACTAGAGGTACTCGCTATTATACAGACCTATAGAATTTTACATGAGACAAACTCATTAAATTGACTGAATTTTACATCAGGCACATTTAACAAAGCATGGTCAGGATGTTGTCATACTCTTAATGGAAGCGGAAAGTGAAGTCAGTCTGGGCTTCAGCAAAGTTGGCCTGATTGTAGCCAGCTTTCCTGGTTCAGGAAGACTCCAGTAGCACATAACAAGCTCACAGGTAGCTACAGCCTTATAGCATATCTCCAAAGTAGCCTAGAGTAAGTTGTGTGCAAAAAGCAGGTGAATAAATCAAATAGATGAGCGCATCCTAAGGACCTGGAATGAGGATACTCAAAGCTTGGCGTATTCTGCGCTTATAGATTGTAATAACCATTCAAATATCACTGTAATAAAACCATTCACATGTCGTCTCCCTGCGTTGCCTGCAACATGAAGGCATATTTAGGTGTAGGATGGTTAGAGTCAGACCTGGTACGCCACATTAATAGTCTGTGATGCTATAGACGTCTATAGACAAAGAAGATTCTTTTCGGATCTTACCGCAAGCTTTGCTGCTTCAACTGATGCACTAGACGCCCTCACACCTTACCACCAACACCCAAATAATGGGCCAGTCAGCCTCAACTGCTTCGTTTAAAACAGCCACCGTCGTTATTAAACAGACTGCGAAGATGCACGACCACGTCTAAAAACGCCAGGTGCACCTGCCCAGCGTACGCAGTGAACATCTGCTCATCCTGGACCATGATCACTGATGGATGGCGTTTAGAAGAAGAAACGCGACTATCTTACCGTTTCTCACTCAGTCATCGTTCCTCGGTCTTCCGTCAATGTGAACAGATCAGTCCTTTCGAAAATATGGTTTCAAAATCATATGACAAAATCGCCTCTTCGTCTAGCTGTCGCTATCTCCCTCATCCTCGTGCCATTCAGCGATGCAGCATAGCCTCAAAGTCACGCCTACCCCTCCCGCCCCTCCCGCCCCCCACATGACGTCAGGAGGGGCAGCTCCCGCCCCTCCCGCCGCTCCCACCCCCCACATGACGTCAGGAGGGGCAGCTCTCGCCCTCACCACACCTACTACCCCTACCCTACCGCCCCTACCCCCCTCTCGCCCTTACCCCCCTCCCGCCCCCCACATGACGTCAGGAGGGGCAGTTCTCGCACGCGCCCGTTGTGTACACCCGCTGCCTGCTCTCATCCACCCTCTGAACCGCCTCCGTCCCTTTGTGTACTTCCGCTTCCCGTTAAGTTTTCTGTCACGTGCCAGTATTGCATTTTATTTACATGTAGTAGTTCCACCCTCATATTTTGGTGTGACTCATGTGGGGAGATGAACTAATTGTTGTAATCGCCCTGTCTGCAGGTTTGGTTTTATTTAGCCTAGATTGGCCTGTCAAATTAATGTTTCTGACCACTGGACCCGGAACCTTCACCTCCAGACGGTGGCGCTGCATGGTCACGGACTACAATCCGTGTACTGTTATGAAACCTGACAAAACCTTTGTTATAAGTTAAACACACACACACACACACACACACACACACACACACACTTGATTTTTGATTTCATTACATTTCATGACACAGTTTGTTTTATAAATGTATGTCTGTGTGAATACACGTTTTAAAACACCCTATTGCGTGTGTTTATTTTTTAGTTAATTTAGGGGACTACGTGTGTCTTCACCATACAAGTTACAACAAATGACTGATTTTATATAGCACCCCATATGACAGCGCTGTTATCTAGTTTTTTATTTTATTTTATATAATTCTTATATATTTATTCTTTTTTAAGTCATGTTACTTTTACAAGGTCCAGGGTACCCATATTTTATGTTATAATGATAACGCTGTATTTCACATAAGCGAGGCCGGGTGAGCAGTAAATACCAGGAAGCAGTGAGTTCTCTTTAGGGAGCCTCCGTCCTTCACAAGGGGGCCAGCACACACAGGTTTGCACTCTGGCGCCCCCTGCTGTTCACACGTCTAGGTTCGCCAGTGCCCAAATTCCTTGGCATGTTTGTCATAGAAACAGAAAAGGAATTTGTAAGTTTTTACTATATTATTTAAAGCTTTGATACAATAGTTGTAAGTGTTACACCTATAGTACAAGTTTGAAGAAACCTGACGTGCATGACTGTTATTTTATTTTTGTTTACTTTAATATTTTAATAAGTATTTTAGGTTTACTTTAAATATTTACAGAGTAAATTAAATGTATGAATAACTCACAGTTATAGGTGTACTATAGGTGTAACACTTACAACTATTGTATCAAAGCTTTAAATAATATAGTAAAAACTTACAAATTCCTTTTCATGGTCTTTTAGATATATTCATTGCACAATAAACAGATCATTTTATTGTCCCGGTGATTATTTTGGAGTATAATAATGGGAATAATGATTTTTGTAGGTGATCAAACATTTAAAAAACGATTATTCAAAAATAGCTCATATTCGTGAAACATCAAAATAGACAATTATTTTCGATTCTACGTGCTTCTTTAAACTTCAAAACACAGCTAAAAGAATACCCTAGTCTATTCTTTTAACAGCACACCAAAGTAGGTGGTCCCCACAGTCCCGGTGCACAGTCCCCTCCCACCCGGTGTCCCCAGCGACTGTAGTTATGAAGACCGAGCACTGGCGCGCTGGGCTGACCTATTTTTATTAAAACACAGGTTGACTGGAATATCTTTGCACTGTAAAGACGTTTTAAAGTACTGCAAAGAATGAAGGCGGGATTACCGGCACTTATTTTTACATGTTGTCTTTTTTGTATCCAAGCGAAGCCACCGTCTCTGCTGTGTCCCGGCGGACAGTTCGCCTTGAAAAATCAGTGTGTTTCGTGCCACCCCACCTGTAACAGGTGCGACGGCCGTGAGCTGTTCCAGTGTAGCGCGTGCGGTCCAGGTAGGCGACACCACCTCACACACGTCTCACAGGTGTGTGAAATGTGGCGGTTAAGTTTCTACTTGCAGGGTATTGTGTAGTACACACTCAAGTTCACCTTTAAGAAGAAGTGATACTTTTCTTTCAATTTGCTCTTTACAACTTGAGACCATTTTGAGTCCGTTCCAAAAACGATAATATGACAAAACACAAACTACGAACAACAACTATAAACTACAGGCTGAAGTTAGTCGACGGCTGCATCACCGAGCAGCCTGTGATAGTCTTACAATACAACCTATAATCATACATGTCTTTACTTTCCTGGGCCTATAGAATAAGAGAAAGTAGGAAAATGTATTAAATGTATTTGGTGGAATTAAGTTCAGCCGTTTTGATGTGAAAGATGTGGTAAATTCAGCCTGGTGTTGTTTTTTGTGTGTGTTTTTAAGGGGGGAGGGGATAGTTAGGGGGTTGATTGAGAGGGAGACTATTGTGCATGTTCACAAAAGCACCTTTTTCAAGAAGCTGCTGGAATGAAACAATGACCCGGATCAAATGGCCCGTTTTCAGAAGATGGGGACAATGGAAATCGTACCTTAAAAGGCACTTTTGTTTAGTATGTGAGAATGGTTCAGTCTGTTCAGAGCTATGATATATTATTTGTCTCTGATCTTCAGTCAGACCTATGATTTTGAATGTGTAGGATTACCATGTGGGTGTGTAGTGTTTAATCATAGTAGTGGCAATAGAAAGATACAAGTTCCTTTCTCCTTACCTTTAAAGAAGCCAGTCAATTCCTACAGAAGCTGCAACAGTCCAGAGTGGCCCCTACAGTATGTGATCCTACAGTCTGTGTATGTGGTACAACTTACTGAAACTGCCTCCACCATTCGCACCTTTTCTTGATCTTTTCATCTTTCATGACGTCTCAAACCCAAAAGATCCAAATAACAAAACACTAAGCAGCCATGTAACACATTTGATGCTGTATGAAGTTAATCTCATATAAATACTTTGATTGCAAGTCGTAAGTCTGCAGTGGCATACAAGGATCATTGTTAACTCTTTGTAACTCTGCTAAAATGGTTTATGATGGTATTTCCAAAATAACAAAACATTGGTCTGTGACTCGTATTACATACCTCAATATAATGAGTGTTGGTGACTTGCTCTGTAGCTGTAGCTTTAATCTTTGACTACTTTAACCTTACTTGTGTACTTAAGTGAGAACGGCAATTCCCAGACCATCAGACAATGTGGAGCCTGCTGCACACTATTAGACACTCTGTTATGGTCATTTGAGAGTAACTGATTTAGAAATCTCACATTAGTTTAATGGAGCTACTAAAAATAGTAGTCTATGTTTTTAAGACCTTTAAAGGATAAATAATTAAATAAATAAATGCCACATATTCACAGACCAAACTGTGCACTGTGATCAAACAGGTCCGAGCATGGCCCTGGTGGAGGTCTTGGTAACATTAGCTAGAACGGTTCCAAAGGCACCTACAATGGTGTGAGCATGCCTGTGTGTTACTTCTCTTCATACTCTACCTGTGTGTTACTCCTCCTCATACTCTGCCTGTGTGTTACTCCTCCTCATACTCTGCCTGTATGTTACCCCTCTTCATACTCTGCCTGTGTATTACTCCTCTTCATACTCTGCCTGTGTGTTACTCCTCCTCATACTCTGCCTGTGTATTACTCCTCTTCATACTCTGCCTGTGTATTACTCCTCTTCATACTCTGCCTGTGTTACTCCTCTTCATACTCTGCTTGTGTTACTCCTCTTCATACTCTGCCTGTGTGTTACTCCTCTTCATACTCTGCTTGTGTTACTCCTCTTCATACTCTGCTTGTGTTACTCCTCTTCATACTCTGCCTGTGTGTTACTCCTCTTCATACTCTACCTGTGTGTTACTCCTCTTCATACTCTGCATGTGTATTATTAATAATAATAATAATAATAATAATTTTTATTTATAAGCGCCTTTCACAACACTCAAGGACACTTTACAAGAAATAAATAAATCAAATTATGAAGAGAACAGAATATGCACCAGATGACACAAAACATACAACCCCCTCTTCATTCTCCCCTCTTCATACTCTGCCTGTGTGTTACTCCTCTTCATACTCTGCCTGTATATAACCCTTCTTCCTGCTCTGTCTGTATATTACATGCTTGTATATAACCCTCTTCATACTCTGCATGTATTACCCAAATTCATACTCTGACTCTATATAACCCTCCATACTCTGCCTTTATATAATCCCTCTTCATTCTCTGCCTGTGTATTACTCCTCTTCATACACTTGACTGTATATAACCCTTCATACTCTGCCTATATATTACCCCTCGTCATACTCTGACTGTATATAAACCCTCTTCATAGTCTGACTGTATATAAACCCTCTTCATAGTCTGGATGTATATAAACCCTCTTCATAGTCTGACTGTATATAAACCCTCTTCATAGTCTGACTGTATATAAACCCTCTTCATAGTCTGGATGTATATAAACTCTCTTCATACTCTGACTGTATATAAACCCTCTTCATAGTCTGACTGTATATAAACCCTCTTCATAGTCTGACTGTATATAAACCCTCTTCATAGTCTGACTGTATATAAACTCTCTTCATACTCTGACTGTATATAAACCCTCTTCATAGTCTGACTGTATATAAACCCTCTTCATAGTCTGACTGTATATAAACCCTCTTCATACTCTACCTTTTCTCTCTACCAGAAAGGTTCCACATCTTTCCTAAACTTGTCCCCCTCCTCATTCAGAGTGACGGCGTGTATCTCCAAGGACGTCTTGGCTGCATCAGGATAGCGATGCCACCGCAGGTGTCTGGTCGTCTGTCAGGCGAAACAACACCGTTCACTCACCTTCTCTCTTGATTGGCCTTGTTTACTGTCTTCCAGACCGGGCGAGGCATGTCAGTCAGAGCGACCCGCTGTTACTATTTAGAGGAAAATGTCATGATTGACACAAACAGATGACAACGTTGGGTTTTCAGGGATCACTTCTATTAGTGGTGTTGTTGTACACTCAGTTTAAGGATTTCTTTGTAATGCCTGCGTATCATTTAGGAATTCAGTTTCCAACAATAGGTGAGGTGTGTGTGTGTGTGTGTGTGTGTGTGTGTGTGTGTGTGTGTGTGTGTGTGTGTGTGTGTGTGTGTGTGTGTGTGAGAGAGAGAGAGAGAGAGAGATCAAGTGCTGGTTTTATTCTATGAGCTCCCTCACATATGACTGAAGTTGTTCGTACATCTCCTGATCTTTCTGACTTATTGTTGTGCTTGATGTTGTGCTGATTTTGCTCAGAGTTGCTCGCAGTGAAAATGTCTCCAAGCTGCCCGTCTGCTAACGCCATTCAGTGTTGATCTAGTTGAAAATCTGCAGACCCCTCCTCAGATCTGAAGGGGTAAATCTGAGCCGTGGCTACAGTGAACCATTAATCCTGCGATGATGACACTTACAGATGAGGATGGAAAGGAGCGTTTCCTGTACCAGGGCCACTGCCGGGCCCACTGCCCACGAGAGTTCTACCCGGATCGGGAGCAGTACACCTGCCTTCCCTGTGGAGCCGACTGTGAGATCTGTGCGGACGGCCGCGTCTGTGCCATGTGCAAGGAGGGATATAAGCTGCAGAGTGGCGTCTGCCTAGCTGCGTCGTGCGGTTTGGGTATGTGTAGAAACAACTCGGAGCGCTACACCTGTTGCACACGGCAGTATGCTGCACTGACTGAGTTAGTAATTAACACGGATGCAAGCAGCTGTTAGCCATATCGCTGATGGAGGCATTTTGTGTTTGACTCATGTTTCTGTTGACGTTTCTGCTCTCTGATTATTAAGAAATGGGCTCATTTAATGGTTTGTGTGCTATTTGTGTGCTAATGAAGTGGGTTAGATGTTTATAACGGGCATTATTTCACTCCATCGTCTCTACTGTTCCTCCTATTACAGGCCAGGTCCAGGATCCAGACCTGGGTGAATGTATAGACTGTGAGGCTGGATGTAAGACCTGCTCAGCTGGTGAGTGTTCTGCCCCACACACACACACACACACACACCAGCTATATCTATGTTGATCGATGGTAGCGATAACCTATTGCAGTGATGTTGGAATTGTCTGTCCCCTGTGAGCACCTGTCATGTGACCTAATGCCTGGGCTAATTTTGACTGTTGGCTTGTGATTGATTGCTCTGTTTCTCCTTCCAGATGACCCAGAGTTCTGTAAAAGCTGTGCTGATGGCTACTTTCTGTGAGTTAATTGTTAACATGGATAACATTAACATTAACGTTAACATTAACATTAACGTTAACATTGTTTTTGCTTAATTGTGCTATTGGAACCTGGAATGTGTGTTCAGCTGAGACATGAAGCATAGCTGTGTGTATAGTTACCCCTGTGTTTACGTGGTTTACTCTGAACTATGGATGGTACACACAGGCCAGGTCCTGCAGGCGCTGTGAGGAGAACAGACGTGTGATTGTGTGCGTTCTCCTGTGTTACGGCCTCTTGCCCTCAAGTGCATCAGGTTTCGCTTGGCAAAATGTGATGCCTGGTTACCTGAGATCCGCTCACCACTTCAGTCTAAAATCTTTACCTGCCTTTTAGACGTTTTCCTCTCTTTCTTTCTTTTCTTCTTTTCTTTCTTTCTTTCAGTCTTTTTTGTCTTTCTGCCTGACTGTCTGTCTTCCTCACTTTCATTCTGTGTGTCTATATTTCTGTCTTTCTTTGTCTTTTTGTCTTTCTGTCTGTCTGTCTTTGTCTCATGACTGGCGGGCAGTCATGGCCTGGCGGTTAGGGAACTGGACTTGTGACCGGAGGGTCGTGGGTTCGATTCCCAGACAGGCCATGACTGAGGTGCCCTTGAGCAAGGCACCTAACCCCAACTGCTCCCCGGGCGCCGGGCTAGGGCTGCCCACCGCTCTGGGCACGTGTGATCCACAGCCCCTAGTAATCACTAGTGTGTGTGTGTGTTCTGACTGCACAGATGGGTTAAAAGCGGAGGACAAATTTCGATTGGGGTGTAAAAATCACAATTGACAAAATATGGCACATTTCATTTTCATTTCTCTTAGAGGCTCCCATGTTGAATGTGAAGGGAACTACGGGGGCTGTACATTCCAGGATCTTTTATTGTGCTCTCTCTCTCTCTCTCTCTCTCTCTCTCTCTCTCTCTCTCTCTCTCTCTCTCTCTCTCTCTCACTCACACACACTCTCACACACACTCTCACTCTCTCTCTCTCACTTTCTCACTCACTCTCTCTCACACACACA
Source organism: Brachyhypopomus gauderio (assembly GCF_052324685.1). Classification (NCBI taxonomy): domain Eukaryota; kingdom Metazoa; phylum Chordata; class Actinopteri; order Gymnotiformes; family Hypopomidae; genus Brachyhypopomus; species Brachyhypopomus gauderio. Next base: position 34,967,303 of record NC_135215.1, on the reverse strand, counting down.
CTCTCTCACTCTCACTCACTCTCACTCACTCTCACTCTCTCTCACTCACTCTCTCTCACTCACTCTCACTCTCTCTCACTCACTCTCTCACTCTCTCTCACTCACTCTCTCACTCACTCTCTCTCACTCTCTCTCTCACACACACACACACTCTCTCACTCTCTCTCACTCTCACTCTCTCTCTCTCTCACTCTCTCACTCTCACTCTCTCACTCACACTCTCTCTCTCTCACTCTCTCACTCACACTCTCTCTCTCACTCTCTCACTCTCTCTCTCTCACTCTCTCTCACTCTCACTCTCTCACTCACTCAATTCAATTCAATTCAATAAACTTTATTGGCATGACCATATTCAGTTATAGTATTGCCAAAGCAGTGTTATCATTCAACATGAATAACTCATTGAAAAATATGAACAATTCTAATTATGATGAACTTGAACATGAATTTAAAGTTGAAGAAGTGAAAAGAAAGGAAAGCAAATAAATAACAAATGTAGAGGAGAAAAAAATAAATAAATAGATCAACATAAATCAGTGTGTTTACAAACAGGGTATGTGTGTGTGCGTTTGTATGTGTATGTGTGTGTGTGTGTGTGTGTGTGTGTGTGTGTGTGTGTGTGTGTGTGTGTGCTACTCACTGTCCCTCATGTTGTGTAAGGTAGATACATATCTCCCCGCTAAAGTGCTGCTTTCTTTCTTTTCTCCCAGGAGGATGGGGAGTTTGTCATTATTAGATAGGGACTTAAAGTTGGGGTGAATCAGCTCAAATTTTGTGAAGTACATAAGACATATTTGTTGAAAAGTTTCACATTCAGTGAGGAAGTGCACTCTCTCTCTCTCACACACACACACACTCGCACACACACACTCGCACACACACACACACACACACTCTCTCTCTCTCTGTCTCTCTCTCTCTGTTTCTGTCTCTCTCTCTCTCTCTCTCTCTCTCTCTCTCACTCTGGAGGCTTTGGCCACTGTCACACTAAAACGGCTGAGAACACTTCATTTATTGTTTCAGTTCATTTTCTTTAGTTATGTAATGTGTGTGACAGTTATTCATTAATCCTGGTTGTGAGACATAGGCTACAAATGCTGATGCACCTTCTTCTTCAGTGTGTGTGTGTGTGTGTGTGTGTGTGTGTGTGTGTGTGTGTGTGTGTGTGTGTGTGTGTGTGTGTGTGTGTGTGTGTGTGTGTGTGTGTGTGTGTGTGTGTGTGTGTGTGTGTGTGTGTGTGTGTGTGTGTTAGCGGAGAGCCCTGCTCTAGATCTGTAATGATAGATGTGTTGAGACACTCCTGGCTGCTCTTTCTCAACTAATTCCAGCACCATGGAAACACAGCAGGAAGGCCCAGAGGCCTGCAGTGCTCACATGGCTTTGTGTTTAATGATGATAAGAGTTGACAATACATCAGCATGTTCCTCATGTCTCCTCCAGCCTAGACATGAAGCTGTCTGTAACTTCTACTTGACTTCACTATAATACAACGCTGTAATGCAGGGTACATTGTTTTAGCAGCCGACACACGTTTCTCCTCTGCTTGTCACGTCTAAATGCATCAGAACATACCCAAACAAAAAGTCCCAGAGGTTCAGTTCGAACTGCTTGCGTTGAAGAGTATTCAGCTCGGGCGTTTCACAGTCCAACTCTGAAGTCCTGGTGGATGAGTGGAGCTCAGGAGAGAGGAACAGGTGTGCTCGGGCTTAGAGCTGGCACTCTGCTCTCTGAGAAGGGGGTGGAGGACCTTCTCTGGTTACTGTTCACCCAGTTCAGCAGGCTGCCCGCCTTAGGGTGACCAGGAGTCAGTCTCTCTCTCTCTTCTCTCTCTCTCTCTCTCTCTCTCTCTCTCTCTCTCTGCCACTCAGTCTGGAAGGGTATTTGAACTGGAGTGGAACTGTGACTGAAAACACATACGACATGTGCATACAGCAGATTTCAGTACTGGACTCGTCTGAGAGGATCCACAGCTTGCTCTGTGATTTTGAAATAAGCCTGAAATAAATGAAAGTGCCGTGTGACAGGTTAACATAAATCTGTGCACAGACGGGCTTAAAAAAGGTTCTATTAATCTCTCTATTTACTCTTTAAACAGTGCCCCACACAAATCTATGTCAGTGGCATTTCAGAGGGTGATTGTCTTTTGTTGGTGTGCAGCTACACGCACCAGTGTCGTCGCCACTGTCCCCGGAGGAACTATGAGGAGCGGAGCAGGGGCCTGTGTCTCAGCTGCCCGGAGCCCTGCCTGGACTGCCGTAGTGAGAGTCTCTGCCTGGCCTGCCAGCCTGCTTATCTTCTCCACAGTGCGTACACTATCGGCCTCCCCGCCCCTCCCACTGGGTGACCTCCCCAGACACGGTCCCACTGGGTGACCTCCCCAGACACGGTCCCACTGGGTGACCTCCCCAGACACGGTCCCACTGGGTGACCTCCCCAGACACGGTCCGATCTTCTCTATGCTATTTATTTCAAGCACTGACGGCAAATCAGCTGCTGTGAGATGTGCTGAGATGTGTACTGACAGCGGTGAACTGCACACCAGGGCGTTGGAGACACTCGCGTCCTCTCATTTGAGTTGTAAATCCGTAGCCACAGTGATTTCATGCAAACAGGCTAAATGCAAAACCTGGGAGCACTGTGAGCGTCTGACAGATTTTTCATTTTTGAGAAGTACATCAACAAATGTTGATTCATGCGACAGCCTTCATTATGTACAGTGGAGCATTACTATGAGATTAAACGGCACGTGACTTAATGGAGTCAGTGCGCTTATTAGAGTAGCCGATATCCTCTTCCTCCCGTCTCATTGGGGCGGGTTAGGTGATTGTGTTTCGGCTGAAGGGCCAGACGGGGGGGGGGGGGCGACAGCATGAGAGTGGGACACGTGTGGAAGAAGGAACATCAGGACACGAGTGGAGGAACAAGTGAAGGAGTAGAAGCCGTTAGGGGCTGGAGACCAGGTCAGGCTCCCTCAGCAGAACCCTGCAGAACTGATCCAGAGTCAGTGGACGATCATTAAGGAGGAAATATGATTTTTTTTTTTTTTTTTTTTTTAAATGGCAATTATACCAATTTTGTATAATACATAGTGTAGTGATAACAATATATAATATAGTGATAACAATATGCAAAGTGATAATTATTGGGGTTAGATGGACCAAGAAAAGAGGGGGAGAGAAAGAATAAAAAGGGAAAAGACAAAGAGGCAGGAAAATAAAGAAAGAAAAGAGAAAAAAAAATTATAATAATAATAATAAAAAATAAAATATGGAGGAAATATGATTGAGTGTGACTGACTGAGCCTGGTTCTCGTTTTGTCTTTTTAATGACAATATATTAATATTGCGTAATAATCATCGCTTATGTGTTGCCGTTGTATCAGTCTATAATAAGTGAGATGTTTGAGCTTGTCTGCCAGCCACTTTTACCACGTCATGTTCTTGTCCTTGTGCTGTCAGACGGTACCTGTGTGAAGGTGTGTCCACAGGACACGTTCCGGGACGCCAGAGGGGGGCGCTGTCAGCCCTGTCATGCCTCCTGCCTGACCTGCCACGGCCCAGGGGTGAGGGACTGTGACAGGTGCAGCGGCTGGAACCGGCCCGTTTATGGGAAGTGCCCCATCATCAGCTGCCCCGAGGGGCAGTACTTTGAGAGTGAGTGTGGAAGAAAGTGCCCAAGTTAAAAGATATTTAAAATGCATATGATATAAAGTAAAAAAAAATGTGAGATGATTCTTAAGAGATAAAATGCATATGCACTCCTTCACATTCCAGGTGTGGTATTGTCTGAGTGCACAGTCTGGTTATAGTTTCTCTCATGCTTATCTACAATTACATTAATTCAATTTTAATTTTAGAGCTAAACTAAACAAACGGCTGCATCTTTGTTTCTACTGAGCCTGACCTCTGCTGGGTACTTCCTGGTACTGCACAAACACCGGCCACTTTATTAGGTACACCTTGCTAGTACCGGGTTGGATCGCCTTTTGCCTTCAGAACTGCCTTAATCCTTCATGGCACAGATTCAACAAGGTACTGGAAACATTCCTCAGAGAGTCTGGTCCATATTGACATGATAGCGTCACACAGTTGCTGCAGATTTGTCAGCTGCACATCCATGATGTGAATCTCCCGTTCCACCACATCCCAAAGGTGCTCTATTGGACTGAGATCTGGTGACTGTGGAGGCCATTAGAGTACAGTGAACTCATTATGTTCAAGAAACCAGTCTGAGATGTTTTGGCGTTTTATGACATGGCGTGTTGTCCTGCTGGAATTAACCATCAGAAGATGGTACACTGTGGTCATAAAGGGATGGACATGGTCAGCAACAATACTCAGGTAGGCTGTGGCATTGACACGATGCTCAATTGGTACTAATGGGCCCAAAGTGTGCCAGGAAAACATCCCCCACAACATTGCAACACCACCTGAACCAGCCTGAACCGTTGATTCAAGGCAGGATGGATCCATGCTTTCATGTTGTTGACGCCAAATTCTGACATTACCATCCGAATGTCACAGCAGAAATCCAGACTCATCAGACCAGGCAACGTTTTTCCAATCTTCTATTGTTCAGTTTTGGTGAGTCTGCGTGAATTTTAGCCTCAGTTTTCTGTTTTTAGCTGACAGGAGTGGCACCTGGTGTGGTCAGAGATGCTCTTCTGTTTGCCTTAGTTGTAACGACTGGTTATTTGAGTTACTGTTGTTGTTCTATCAGCTTGAACCAGTCTGGTCATTCTCCTCTGACCTCAGGCATCAACAAGGCATTTGCACCCACAGAACTGCCGCCCACTGGATATTTTCTCTTTCTCTGACCATTCTCTTTAAACCCTAGAGATGGTTGTGTGTGAAAATCCCAGTAGATCAGCAGTTTCTGAAATACTCAGACCAGCCCGTCTGGCACCAACAACTATACCACGTTCAAAGTCACTTAAATCACCTTCCTTCTCCATTCTGATGCTCAGTTTGAACTGCAGTAGATCGTCTTGGCCATGTCTACATGCCTAAATGCATTGAGTTGCTGTCATGTGATTGGCTGATTCTACATTTGCGTTAATAAGCAGTTGGACAGGTGTAGCTAATAAAGTGGCTGGTGAGTGTATTTTATTATTTATCTCATCATGTAAACTGACAGATGATGATAGATCATGTCCTGTTGTTTTTCTATTATTTGAAGGTGTGACTCGTGACTGCCGTTATTGTGACACTTCCTGTAGAACATGTTATGGTCCGAAGGCACAGAACTGTTATGGCTGTGCTTCAGGTAAGGTATACCCCCCTTGGGTTTGTGCTCCAAATATCCAATACCAACTTTACAATTTAATGAAGAGCTATTAAGATTTCGTGCTGATATCTCCAAAATATGATAAACGCTTATCATACCAGCATCATGAACAGCTATTCTTATAAACTTTCTCTCTCTCTCTCCCTCTCTCCCTCTTTCTCTCTCCCTCTCTCTCTCTCTCTCTCTCTCTCTCTCTCTCTCTCTCTCTCTCTCTCTCCCTCTCTCCCTCTTTCTCTACCTCTCTCCCTCTTTCTCTACCTCTCTCCCTCTCTCTCTCTCTCTCTCTCTCTCTCTCTCTCCTCTCTCTCTCTCTCTCTCTCTCTCTCTCTCTCTCTCTCTCTCTCTCCTGCAGGGTACATGCTCGACCAGCAGGAGGCGGTTTGTGTGCAGCGCTGTCCTTTAGGTTTCTACGGTAACAGCTCCAGTCAGCAGTGTGAGCGGTGCTCGTCTAACTGTGACGTGTGTGAGGGTGCGGCGCTGTGTGTCAGCTGTGCGGTGGTCTCCTACCCGCTCTTCCTCTTCCAGGGCAACTGCTGGTCCGAGTGCCCGGAGTGAGTAACTACTCTCCCCATAAGCGCACGCCTAACCTCCCCATAACCAAAATCAATACAGGCTTTTCTCATCATCTCATTTGTAGAACAGCTTTCTGATTTACTTTCAGTGATGGTAGCAATGATGGGCTGAATTATTCCTTTAAATGTTGAAACTAGGATTTAATGGAATCCTTTATTAGGAGTGAGTTTGCATCACAGGAAAGTTGACGAGTACTCCTGCTGTTTTTGTGTTTGTCCGGTTAGTTATGCTCAGAGCAGCATCACTAGAGGTCATGTTTTAATGTTTAAAGGTCGCCATCATGTGTTTGGAACGGTTCAGGACGTGTGCGTGTGTATTTGTGTGTTTGCGTGTGCTCGTGTACGTGTGTGTGTGTGTTTGTGCGTTTTAAGTGGCTATTTTGAGACGGAAGAAGGCACGTGTGACCCATGCGATGACCTTTGTTTGACCTGTGACGGGCAGAGGACGCAGTGTCTCGCGTGTAGAGACGGTCTGTTCCTGGAGAACGGGCTGTGTGTGCACAACTGCTCCGCGCGGAGCTACCCGGCCCAAGACGGGACGTGCCGGCGCTGCGGACCTCACTGTGATGTCTGCATGGATAACCACACATGCTTTAGTGAGTGACCACACACACATCTCTAATTCTTTATCTATATATCCAGGTCAAAGAGCGATCAAACCGCCGACCTCCAGTCCACCTGCAGGCTGACGCCGGGTTGACGTCTGTTCGTCTCTTCGTTTCAGAGTGTAGTTTTCTCTACCTGCTCCTACACGGGGAGTGTAAAGCCAGCTGTCCAGAGGGTTTCTTTGAAGACCTGGACCAGGGCGTGTGTGTGCACTGCCATGAATCATGCGGCACGTGTTCTGGACCCCTCCCAGATGACTGTGAGACTTGCTCCAGCCCTTCCCCGATGCTGTACGAGGGCACCTGCTCAGAGGAGTGCCCTGCTGGGACCTACTACCACACCTCCAGCATGGAATGCCAGGGTGAGGCCCTGGATCTTGTTACAAGCACCAGGCCATACAGAGGGGTTTTCTTTCACATCTAGGGTCAGCGTGTGAGGGCACTCGTGAGTGTGATGAAGCAGCACACGGGTATTTAGATCCTCCAGCACAGTTCGAGTGAACAGAGCTTCTTTTGGGGGGGGGGGGGGGGGGGGGGGGGGGGGGGGGGTCACATGATCATTTGTGACACCATTCTGACACATTTGTGAGATAAAGGAGAGGAAAAAAAATAATTTTTTGGATGTTGTAAATGAATGGTAGATGTTGTAGATGGTTGGTAAATGCTGGTTATCGTTATCATTCTCCCTTTGAAAGATACATTTACATTTACAGCATTTAGCAGACGCTCTTATCCAGAGCGACTTACAAAGTGCTTATTCTGATTTAAGAAAGTCATTTTCATTTCAATTGAAATCAAATTCATTTAATACAAACAAACAATAGTTTGCCTTTGTATTTGGTTAATTTTGGAATCTCGACATACAGCTCTAACGGTCTGTGCAGGACCCATACACTGATTAAAAAACCAGAAACTTGCTCTTTGACGGTGTGAGCACGGTGTAATGCTCTTAAAACATCTTGGCTAAGAATGTTATTGTTATTGTTCAGAATGAGCTCCTCATCAAGCAGTTAGGTTTGCTTGTTTGTGAGGTAAGAGACTCATTTGCATGTGCAGCAGATTTCGTACAACGTTACGCAACTCGTCACATCTCGTGTTGTTCTCCAGAATGTCACCAGACCTGTGCTCGGTGTGCGGGCCCCGAGCCCACCCAGTGCCTGCAGTGCGGCAAGGGCCTGGCACAGGACCCCAACACCATGATGTGTGGGGTTACCGGAGACTCCAACTGCCCACCCAAAACCTTCCTCCATGACAACCAGTTCACGTGCCAGGCATGCCACCGCTACTGCCAGTCGTGTGAAGGGGCGGGGCCTGCGGACTGCCAGACGTGTGCCGTGCCCCGTTACCTCCACAGTAAGCCCCTCCCACTTCATTCTGGTCCTTTTTGTCACACTGTGAAGTCCTTCCTGTAACTCCTGTGTTTTGAAGATTGCACTAACTGGTTTATTCCCTTCAGTCTGCTGTTGGCTATGATGTGATTATGATTAACCAGTGCATGATAGTGGCAAGTTGTTAATAGGATATTTTTGTCAAACTAAGTTTCATCAGTGGATTAAGATAACTGCTAAGAGGCAGATTTTGTTTTATAACCCAATTACAGTATTTTTTGTATTGCCTCCATTTTTATGGAGCTGTGTTTATAGAGCTGTCAAAAGAGAGGCAGATTTAGATAAGACTGGGTCCATAAAATTAAGACTGTCGACTGCAGTAGAGATGACCGGATTCTCAACAAGATAAATATGTAATTTGTCAATGCAGGTTGCTTTGTTAAATAATTAGCTATCAGTTACGCAAAATTCTCATAGAGATTACCACACAAGCCCCTTCACAGAAGAGAACACTGATTATTACATTCAGGTTTTAACTTGCTACAAATGCATTTGAACTAAGTTTCCCAGATAAACTGTGGACAGATATGGTACTGCATAAACAGAATAAATGCTCTAATGTGAAGGTTAATTGCAATAACAATTTCATCAGAATGAAAACACAAAAGACATTCTTCAGACGCATCTCAAATGCTTGTCCAGTATCTACTTTGAGAATGAATTTAGAGACATTTCCAAATGTAGCCAACTTTGTGTCTTCCAGTCAGTGTGTTTGCAGGGCTTGTGAAAGCACTGACAGGAACATGGACCATGTGTGGTTGTGTAGTGTTCAGTATAAGCTGAATTTGGTGGCAGTGCCGGTCCTAACCTGTTGGACGCTACGTTTTTCTCCGATTGGATCTAGAACGTTTTTGGAATGCTTGGAATTCCAACTCTCAGTCCAGGAACTGAACCCAATGTTTTAATATGTAAATCACATCTGCAAACTTTGTGGGCAGCTTCTTTTTTGTTTGTAAATAGTAATGCATAATTCACACCGTGTGTTTGCATGTTGTGTTGTGTGTGTTTTGCAGATGGCTCGTGTTTGACAGACTGTCCAGTCGGCACCTACAGTGCCCACGAGGATGCTGACGGGACTGACCTGGGTTTCTGCATGCCCTGTGATCACGTGTGCACCTCGTGTTCCGGTTCCTCTCCCAAAGACTGCCTGAGCTGTTCACCCGGCTACCTTCACCTGCTGTCTCATCTCTGTGTCACGCACTGCCCCACAGGGTAAAACCTGCGCCCACACACACTGCCCCACAGGGTAAAACCTGCGCCCACACACACTGCCCCACAGGGTAAAACCTGCGCCCACACACACTGCCCCACAGGGTAAAACCTGCGCCCACACACACTGCCCCACAGGGTAAAACCTGCGCCCACACACACTGCCCCACAGGGTAAAACCTACGCCCACACACACTGCCCCACAGGGTAAAACCTGCTCCCACACACACTGCCTTCAGGTTTACGCAGCACTGGCGAACAGCACAGAACTCAGGTTTTGTAATGGATTCAAATTCGGTTGGTCTGTTGGTGTACAGTTTATTTATTAAGCAACTGATCAATTCAATTCACCGAGTCAGACATTTTGCAGAACTTCTGAAATGATAAGATGACATGACGAATGGTGCCAGTCATTCAGTCATTGTAGACCTAAGCATTACTCAACACAGTTCGGTAAATACAGAAGATATTACGATACTGAAGTGTAGACGTTCTGGGTGTGAATAGCTTCACTTTCATCAGAACATCATGATCCTATTTATTTTTCTTTTCTTTATCTTCTGAGTAAATAACTGGCCAAAGTCCAGGGCAAACAGTCACCTGTGGCTACCAGTTGTTCTTTTATGTTTCCTTTGAGGAAATGCTGTTGTCGATTATTGTCCAAGTGAGTGGTTTTCTTGCCATTATGCATCATAGTTTGTGTAGGTTGTGTAGTAAGGCAGTTTCTCGGCTGTCAGACTGAGATACCAAGAGAACAATTTAGATAAGATTATTTTCAGATAAGACTGCTTTTAGATAAAAGGGGCAAAAAGGAAAGGCTGAGCAAATATTGGTTTCTCACTGAGCAGCTGACGAGCCCTGTTTGAGAATAAATATCTTATGTTACATGATAAAATATTCCTGCTGATGGGTGAAGATGAGTGTCCAATATTTGTTAAGAAGATTAGATTAGATTCAACTTTATTGTCATTATGCAGAGTACAAGTACAGAGCCAATGAAATGCAGTTAGCATCCAACCAGAAGTGCAAAGGGAAAACAGTGTTATATACATAAAGTGCAGAGTAAGCGCAGCATGGATGCTGTAGATACAATATATGTGGCAATATGTATGTATATATATATATATATATGTGATGAGATAAATATAGTGTGTACACAGTACAACATATAGTGTGATATAATATATGATATTCGGGGGGGGGGGGGGGGGTATAAAAGAGAATGTAAATGAGTGTAGGAGTATTTGCAGTATGCCCGGTAAATTAAATTAGTGCAAAAGAAAGTTCAGTGTGTAAAGTACATAGAGTGCAGGTGCAGTTAAGTCTCTATGAGGAATTCAGCAGTATCACAGCTTCAGGGAAGAAGCTCTTCCTGAATCTGCTGGTGCGTGTACGGAGGCTCCTGTAGCGCCTACCGGATGGGAGGAGTGTGAAAAGATTGTGATTGGGGTGAGAAGTGTCCTTTATAATGTTACCAGCCCTGCTCAGGCAGCGTTTATGGTAGATGTCCTCAATACTGGGTAGCTGAGTGCCTGTGATGCGTTGGGCGGTTTTAACCACCCGCTGGAGAGCTTTGCGGTCTGATGCAGAGCAGTTGCCGTAAAGTGCCGTAAAGTTGCCGTAAAGTGACTCGCTATGATCAGTAGCCTTAGTATTAGTCTTAGTAGACAAGAATACATTTTAGTTTTAGTTCAATTTTAGTCACGTCATTGAGTACTGGTATTCATGTTTTAGCTTATAGTGGGCACTATATTAAGTATTAGGTACAGCTTTTTCTATACCTGTATATAGGAAGCCTTATGTAGAAGCTTATAAGCAATCCACACATTCATGTTACTGGAGTTGGGCCTTACCTACAGTATTATAGGGTCATCTGCTGAGGACATGTACATTTGAACCTTAAGCACTGACAGTACTCTTCATGGCTTCAATTGGCCTGGGTGGAAAATATCCATCAGGATATAGATCAAAAAGCAGTATAATGACCTCTTTTATCAGAGCGGTTAGTAACATACACTATATCGCCAAAAGTATTCGCTCACCCATCCAAATTATCGGAATCAGGTGTTCCAATGACTTGTATAAAATTAAGCACCTAGGCACTTCTTATAAACATTTGTGAGAGAATGGGTCGCTCTCAGGAGCTCAGTGAATTCCAGCGTGGAGCTGTGACAGGATGCCACCTGTGCAACAAATCCAGTCGTGAAATTTCCTCGCTCCTAAGTATTCCACAGCCAACGGTCAGCTGTATTATCAGAAGATGGAAAAGTGTTTGGGAGCAACAGCATCTCAGCTATGAAGTGGTAGCAGATGCTAGATAGTGTGATGAGGTCGCCAACTGTCTGTGACCTCATCGTCAATCACTACAGACATCCAAGCTTCATGTGGCCTTCAGATTAGCTCAAGAACAGTGCGCAGAGAGCTTCATGGAATGTGTTTCCATGGTCAGCTAGCTGCATCCAAGCCATACATCACCAAGTGCGATGCAAAACGTCGGATGCAGTGGAGTAAAGCACACCGCCACAGGACTCTAGAGCAGTAGAGGTGTGTTCTCTGCAGTGATGAATCGTGCTTCTCCATCTGGCTATCAGATGGACTAGTCTGAGTTTGGCGGTTGCCAGGAGAATGCTACTTGTCTGACTGTATTGTGCTAAGTGTAAAGTTTGGTGGAAGGGGGATTATGGTGTGGGGTTGTTTTTCTGGTTGGACCAACATCATATTGAACCCTATGTATTAGGAATGGGATGTCACTTAAACTCATATGTGAGTCAAGAAAGGTGAGTGAATACTTCTGGCAATATAGTGTATCTTGAGGTTACACATTGGCTTTTTGATTGCATATCTCAAAGCTGAAACGTAACTTCTAATCACACTTTTCAAACCCAGTGTCCTGACTGATATATTTTTTTCCTTGTCTGAAGTGAGTACTGCTTTGGCTGACATAACCGTACCTCCTCTTTCACAATATTGTTCATCTGTTGCTCCGCGATATAAAGAAAAGCAGAAGCTTCTTTTTGAAGATGTCATGTAGCAAAAACATATTAGTAAAAATATTTCAACATGCCTTTGACGTATACCCCTGAGCTTGTAGATACAGCCATGTGTTCTTTACCAGGTACTACAGCACAGGGGAGAGGTGTGAGAAGTGTGACCGCTCGTGTGAGCTGTGCTCCGGGCCGGGCCCCGATGCGTGCCGGCTGTGCGTGGCTCCGTTGCTGGAGGTTCATGGCACCAGGCTGTGTGTGGAGACCTGTCCCCCACGCTTCTACCAGAGTGGCCACACCTGCAGACAGTGTCACACCAGCTGCAAGACCTGCTCAGGTACAGCGTTCACCTTCATTCTAGGGACCCCGGGTGTCTTCATCATTAACTGATGGTCCTGCATAAGACACACGTGGGTCTGCTCAAGGGTGATGGGGTACGGAAAAGAAGTCTTTATTGTTCTAAGTGAAAAACAGAAATCTGCACTCCACACCTTTCATACAGGTGGGGATTATACACTGATTATATAGGAAGATCCACCATATTTGCCTAAACTGTTTACATAAACAGAGTTCTCAGTCTATGAATACATAATGAACATAAATATGTGACTTTTACTTCTAAATGTCCACATTAGGCTGAAGCTTCATATAGACAGCTGTATCGTACTCTTTAATAATAATACTTTATTTTCATAGAGCGCTTTCCTAAAACCCAAAGATGCTTACAACCAGAGGTGGGGACTCGAGTCACATGACTTGGACTCGAGTCAGACTCGAGTCATTAATATTAAGACTTTTGACTTGACTTGAAAAAATATTCAGAGACTTAGACTTGACTTGGACTTTTACACCAATAACTTGGGACTTGAATTGGACTTGAACCTGTTTACTTGCAAAGACTTGATTTTTTTTTACCCCAAATCTAAATTTTAAAACGCATATTAATATTTATAAAGTGCGCCCCATTAATTTCATTTCCGTCCTTCTGACGCAGACCAGTCCTCTGCTTTTCCACACTCTGTACGTGTGTGTGCATGAGCTGCAGCACAACCAATCAAATGGGGGGTTGGCGAACGTAAATTGTTACCGGGCGGGGTGTAAAATGGACACAAATTAAGTATTATATCGCGATCGATCGATCGCCAGTGGTTGGTGCCAGAGCGAACTAGTAACTCATTGAATCATAGATGTGGATCAGAGGTAAATAAACTAGTATTTTTCCGGCGTGAGAAATCGGATGTGTGGCGTGAGAGCGTGTGAAGACGGTCAAATGCGTGTGTCTCACGCTCAATGCGTGAGAGTTGGCAACCCTGGGTTCTGTATCTGAACTCGGGGAAGAGAGCCTCTCTCTGTCACCATCATAATATCCAGTTCTATCTCAGCATGGATTGTGTATTTGAAGACATCTACGTCGAGAAAATAAATATATTGACAATATATTGTCAATACAAAAAAATATATACCTGCAACATTGGTAAAAAAAAAAAAAAAAGACTCGAAAGGACTTGAAATTCCAAGTTTCAGACTTGGGACTTGACTTGACTATTGCCTGTCTTGACTCGAGACTTGACTTGACTTGAGTGTCTTTGCTTGAGACTTGACTCGGGACTTGAGGTATAAAGACTTGGACTTACTTGAGACTTGCAAAACACTGACTTGGTCCCACCTCTGCTTACAACCATCAGTACATAGTACACAAAAACACACAGAGCATTAGACCAACATCCTCTTTGTGAAGGATTTGCATGCTGGCCTTGAGACTGACAGAAGCAGGATGTGGGCCAGCATCCTTGAGTCTCAAGCTTCAGTGTTTTATGTGCTGTGTTTATCCAGTACAAGAGCAGCTCTCCTGACATGTTATTTTTAAGAGGTCCCAGAGTCAACAATCCATGCATGTAGTTTGCAGACATCTCAGGCTGTAGCTACACACCCTGCGTGTGCAATATACTGCAAAAAGACATGAGAATCTTTACGGCCAAGACAGCATGGCACACACACGGGTTATTAGGTGTGATATTCCAGCTTGGTGTCACAGTAAAGCCCCTGGTCTCTCCCGTTGGCAGTGTATGTGTCCTCTGCGTCCGTTTATGTCATATATATATATATATATATATATATATATATATATATATATATATATATATATATATATATATATATATATATATATATATGTATTTCCTTTGAGTGTGGTTCAATGTGTGTGTGTTCATCCATCTCACCTGTGTCTCGTCTCATCTACGTTATGCACTAGGATCTTGTTTATTTGAAGGTATTTAATGGGTGTCGATAGTGATCGTCGCTCGTCTTTGTCAGAGTCTAGCTGTGTGTACTTCTCTGTCTGTGTTGTTCGTGAGAGTGCTCTGTGCACTGCCCGTCGCTAAATAAAAAGCGCTATTTGAGGTGACGTCTCATCTCAGCACACTTGGGCTTCATCTGAGTGCAGAAAACATGTCTGATAAATCCCAGCATTGAACTGAAAACATGTCTGATAAATCCCAGCATTGAACTGAAAACATGTCTGATAAATCCCAGCATTGAACTGAAAACATGTCTGATTAATCCCAGCATTGAACTGAAAACATGTCTGATTAATCCATTGAACTTAAATACACTTCCCGTGCAGAATGATGCAGATTTTGCACGCTATTAAGGGAATTCATAACTATGCAGGTTACAAATGAGAACATTAATCCAGCTCAAGGTATTAAGATGCTCGTGCATCTACCTGAGAAATACATCTATTCCCCAAGGATAGAATCCATGCTCAAGAGTACTTCAGTGGAATAAACCTGATGCCCTTAAGTTATGTGATATGTTTAACTAATCTGCGATGTCAACCTTGGACTACCTTTAACATTATAACTCTAGCTTTTCTAAAAATGCTATATCTTAGTTCATTATATTTAACCAAGTTGCCTATTAAACGTGGTTCGAGTGCATCAACAGTGTTTTTATAAGTTTAGCTCTTTCAGACTTTACTTTGAACAATTTACGTTGAGCAGAAGGGGTAGTGGAGTAGCTACTCTGTATGGTAACATCTGTTAGTATAAGCAGTAATGTGTAATTTTGCCTTGTTAGAATACTGGTTGGTTGATTCAAGGTACACTATGAATTTGACCCTTTAATGAAACTTGTTATGACAGCAAGAATAAATTGGGACTGTTGATATTCTTGATCATGTCGTAAAAATTGTGAATTCCCCCCCCCCCCCCCCCCCCCCCCGAGTCTTGGTTCCTCTCAAGGTTTCTTCCTCATGCCCTTAGGGAGTTTTTCCTTGCCACTGTCGCCCTTGGCTTGCTCACTGGGGGCTTGGACTCAGGCACTTGTAAAGCTGCTTTGTAGCAACAACTGTTGTAAAAAGAACTATATAAATAAAATTTGATGTGATTTGATTTGATATGTGAAGCTTTAGACATGCATCTTCCCAAAGTCACTGACAAATGCAGTTGTCTGAATTCCTGCACACTAAAATATTAGATTTTTTGCTACAAGACAAGTTTGAGTATGCGATGAGGGGAAAACTATGGAGATATTTCAGTGTCACCTGAACCTGAAAACATTATTTCTTGAAACAAGTCTGTGAAATTTAGTCAGGTATCCAAAAAATCTAATTTTAAAAAAGTTAATATTCAGGTTCTGGTCAAAATTCAGGTTTGGGTTGAAATTTGGGTCGGGAAAGCATCTGAGATATGTAGGAAGAGCAAACAACCTCGAGCTAATCGAACTGCATCTGGTCAATCACAAAACATCTCGGAGGTCATGGGGAGGTGCGTCTTTCTGCCCAGTTTCCTGTAAGGGTGCGGTCCCTGTTTGGCGTAAGCAGCACAAAGTGGCCTCTGTACCACCCAGAAATGGCCCCTTGTGGCAGGTTCCACATTATCGTGGCACTTAGTGTGGCTGGTGCTGCCTGACTGTGGCATCTGCTGTCAGAACGCCCGCCTGCTTCTGCTGACAGGCATCTAAAGACTCTTTTGGGTGACTCTGCGTATGGGCCACTCGCATATGTCACCCCGACATGCTGTTTGTTGCATTTGTGTAAATGAAGGTCCTAACTTTTTCATAACTTTTGTTTGTAAATTATTTGGGTGAAAGATACTAGCCAACAGCCAGCTAGACGGCTCTAAATTACTAGTCCAGAATATTGTGAATTTGATAACGTCAAATTTAGATTATAGGAGGGTTAATCTACAGTGGTGGAGTTAATGACAGCACTGTACATTTATTATAGATCTATTATAGATAATATATTATAGATTTATTTATGTTTATCAGTGACTGCTCATGTTATCCACGACATCAGAGTAATTTAAACCACTGCGAGTAGCATCGCATTTGTTGGATTTATGGAAATGAAGATGGTTTATAGCTCGTTTGTTAATTGTTTATGCTAGTTAGCCGTAAACTATGAGCTTGGACACGATAAAAGTAGCTTTGTGTTTCTATTATTACCCTAGCTATCTTGCTTAGCCTGTAACCTGTAGTGAGGACAATAAGCAAGAACGTGGAGAAAGATCTGGTGACAGTCAACATTGAATTAAAACCACCAAGCGGCTCCTTGCCACTGGGACTACAAGCCATCGGAAGTCAACAGCTTTGTGCCACCAGCCTTTCATTTATCACACTTCTAAATGACACCTGTCAAATCACCTTGTCTCAAGGGGCAACTCCAAAAACTCCTGGGCAGAATCTGACTTCCCTCGTTTGCTCCCCTTATTAAACGTAGAGACTTTTAATACTGTGAAGTCCCGTGGTCAGAGGTGAACTTTGGTATAGCAAGTATGTTATTGCTCCAGGCCTGAGAATTAAAAATATATGTGTTCTTGTAATTTTTAGCCGGGTGCCGCTCCTTGTGCAGGAACTAGCTGGTCCTCTCTCCGCACCAGTATGCCTTAGCTCTCCTGTTGCGAGGGACGGCGGGGGGTGGGGGGTGGGTAACGTTTCCTGCCCTTCCTGCCGTATCCTGTAACGTGAGGAGGGGACAACAGGATGCCGGGCGGAGAGCATTCTTTGGACATACACACGTTTATTAAACGTATAACGCAAAGTCAAATAAAGACACGGACAACATCTACAATTAAATACACTGCTGCTATCAAGACAAAAGACAGGTGTGACAAATAACGTGAATAACACTAATGACCTACATGAAAAAACACACACACACACACACACACACACACCAAGACACACACGGAAACGACCTTGTAAGGACGAACATAAACACATGGACACGCCCGAAGGGATTGGGTCAGGACTGTACCGTGACGGTTTGAAATCCGAGTTGTAGAAGAGTCACATTTAGAAGCCATGTTAAAACAATAATAATTCAGTAATAGCCATAGACATATAAAAATTAACAAAATGAATATTCCATCATCTGTGGTGGAAATGTGGGTAGAGGTTGTAGTTACTAATTCTGGTCCTGAATTTTAACCTCTGCCAGTTTGTGAAATTAATGTTCTATGTTTGTTAATAAAACACTGCAGCTTTACACTGATTGTGCGTGTTTCCGTGTTTGCAGACAACACACCACAGGGTTGTGTGACGTGTGACTGGGGCAGTGTCTTACAGGATGGGGTGTGTTACCCTCACTGTGAAGAAAGTCGCTTCTTCTCTCAGAACGTAAGTACCGCAACTGTGTGTGTGTGTGTGTTTCAAAGTAATTCGCTGTATGCAGCTAGCAAACAGAGCCATCCTCCATGGCCCGGAATGACACTGACGTGTCTGTCAGTGTCTATTGCTCACAACACGTCTCACGTTTTCTCACTTCAACCCTTTTGTGGGTGTGTCGGGTGGGCGTGTGTTAGGAGCTTTGTGAGCCCTGCGATGAGTCCTGCAAGCACTGCTCCGGCGCAGGACCACACAGCTGTCTCACCTGTCACGCGGGCTTTGGCCTCCATGCCGCTGCTAGCCGCTGTGTGCCCTGCTGCAGGACTGACCAGGCGGCCAGGAACTGCTGCCTCTGTGACTCTGGTTCAGGTATGGTGTGATGCAAAAGTCCGTTTGATTGGTCTACTGATCGCTCGACCTCCTGACCTGGTCTGCTCCATTTTGTACTGAGCTGCTACATGTTTGTGTGTGTGTATGTGTGTGTGTGTGTGTGTGTGTGTGTGTGTGTGTGTGTTTGGGGGGGGGCAACTTGGTGTGCTAACAAGCAGCTATATCTAATACAGTGGCATCTTTCTACTGTTTATTTTGGTTTACCTGCTTCAGTTCATGATTAATACGAAGGGTTAAAAACACTCTTGTAAAGGAGGTGACCCTTACAGGTAAGGTGCTTTATTTCCCCCAGCTCTGTGCCTGGAGGCTCCTCTGCCAGACGATAAGCAGATTGACGATGAGGAGTTGAGACGAAGGTCTTGGGCCTTCCAGCACACCTCCGCAGCCCTGCCTGCCGCGCTGGCCCTGGCCGTGCTCCTGGTCCTGGCCGTCTTCGCCCTGGTGCAGGCCCGCGCTCGCAAGAGGCTGTGCTGGAGACGGAGCTACGAGAGGCTGAGCGGCTCGGCGGGAGGCGGGCCCAGCCCACGGCCCGCGGCACGACGCATGCCCCACGGGGTGCCCGAGCCAGAGGGCAGTGGCGACGAGGCGGATGTGGTGTACGCCAGCCGGGACGGGTCCGTCTACCGCCGCTACGGCTTCATCCATGAGCCCGACACGGAGGAAGAGGAGGAGGAAGAGGAAGCGAATGAGTGCACACACCTCAGCAGGGCCTAGCTGGACAACACTTCTCACACAAGCACTGTGTCTGCGTCAGAACACCGAAGAAGACTGGAAAACGGGCTCTTCAAGATCTTCATCGGTCAAATTTTCCATCTTTATTGTTTGCATTCCTATTGAAAATCTCAATAGTTTAAATAAATGCCTTGCAAAATCAGCTTACAGACACATTTACAATGTGGAAGGAACACCTATGACAGTGCTTATTTTTATCGTGACAATAGCAATGAGCAATTTTAGTTTTCAAACATAGAATTTAATATTAAGTGAAATACATATTGTATATAAGTATGTTTGTTAAGGTGGGATGGCTAAGATGAGATGGTTGTAATAAATAATCTGAAAATGTATTGAATGTGACTAAACAAATTCCATGGTAGTCTAGAATCTTTTTTAAAGAGTTGCTTGCCTTTGACAATTGTTACGCCTTTCTAGGGAAAGCAAACAAGTCACATTGTCACAGTGTCAGGTTGTAAAAATCTAAGTGTAAACATTTAAAAATTTTAATAAAATACAATTTAAAAAATAGTTTTGATTTTCTTAGAAACATTAAAGTTTGGAGAAGTACAAGTCCTAAAATCTGTAGATTTCCCAAAGCTTCATGGAGAGTTGTTTACAGAATGCTGTAAATGTTCAAAACAAACAAGCTCCGTTATTTTTGATATCACAGGTTAATGTTTTTCTAAAAGACTAAATTCATCTTTCCACATACCATTTGCAAAGCATCAGTGATTAGATAAAGAACAGAAGATGGTACGTCCAAATGACTTGTCTTAGAATAGCCACCAGGGTTTATGAACAAAGCCACAGTCTGAAGATGATATTGTCCCAAGTCATTCACAGAACAGCAGCAAAATCTCTTATGGTTTTATTCGGTTACTTTAACGGTTTCTCACTGTCATGAAATTAGATGCATTGACAGGCGTTGCATAGGGAAAATATTTTTTTTTACTGAAGGTCCAACCCTGATAGGAAACAACCTTCAGTTCAGCTGGGTACATTACTGATAGAGCACCATCAGTGCTCAGTGTTTAGTCTAAGTGCCTCCATGGACGCTGACCCAAAATGCCTTGACATCTACACACTGAAATGCAAACAGAAGCATAATGACACACTGTATTTTTATCATATAAATCCAGAGTCTCAACTAGAAATTTCAATTATTTTTACAAATACAATTATGGGATTTTCTCTGACAAAGTCTTTATTACAATGTAGTGTTTGCTCATGTTTTCCTTTTTACTGAACAAACTGGACTTTTTATCCACTAAAAACAAATGTAGTCCTATTTTGAATTCTTCCAAGCTAAAAACCACACCCCTGCTGTGCACGTATCCGCTACGCAAGTTCATTCTGTCCCTCCCTTTGGTGTGTCAGTGGGACACTATCAGTTATTACTCTACTTCCCCTGTATAGCACTGAAGACAGTTTGAAGTTTACTGCAACATCACCCTCCCTGAGGGCTGGCACTCACTCACTGCAACTTGACCAAAAAAAAAAATGAGCAACAACAAAATGGCTTTTAAAAAACAAAACATGGTAAAACAGCTCTCTTTTATTTTTTTAATTTTATCCATCATTTACCTTGTGATTACTCAAAGAAGAAGCTGCATTCAGAAAAGGCAGGTAGACATGACAAACGTGTTCATAAAGCCGGATGTTGGCGAACTGCGAGCTTGTTCAGCCGTCTTCCAAGGAGATATGGACGGAGTAGACGAGAAACACTTCAGCCGGCTCCTCGCTTCCAAGAAGAGAACAAATCGTTTATCAGAGTCCTTCTACCTTAATGCAACTGCGGACTGTCAAGCGTACATCAGAGACAGAGGTTTTATAACGGTTCATCTGAGTGAGGAGGAAAAAGACTTCCCAATTGCTTATTCGATGGTGATCCATGAGAAGATTGAAATGTTTGAGAGGCTCTTGCGAGCTATTTACACTCCTCAGAACGTGTACTGTGTTCATGTAGACCTAAAGTCATCAAAGATCTTTGCCGAAGCTGTCAAGGCTATCGTGTCTTGCTTCCCCAATGTGTTTGTGGCCAGTAAGTTGGAGAGCGTAGTCTACGCCTCTTGGTCTCGAGTTCAAGCTGACATCAACTGCATGGAGGACCTCCTCAAGTCTCCTGTCCAGTGGAAGTATCTGCTTAACACTTGTGGTATGGATTTTCCCATTAAAACCAATGCAGATATTGTCCGGTCTCTGAAGCTGCTTAATGGAAAAAATAGTTTGGAGTCTGAAGCCACAAACACGTACAAACAGCATCGCTGGATGTATCACCATAACATCACAGACACGGTCATTCGGACAAATGTTAGGAAGAGCCCTCCACCAATCAGCAGCCCCATGTACTCTGGCAATGCCTACTTTGTTGTCACACGGGCATTTGTGGAGTATATACTCAAGAGTGAGGAGACTAAGAACTTAATGGAATGGGAGCAGGACACATATAGTCCAGATGAACACATGTGGGCTACGCTACAAAGGATGCCCAGAGTGCCTGGATCTAACCCTCCAAATGAAAAGTATGATGAATCAGACATGCTGGCCATTGCGAGGCTGGTGAAGTGGAGTTATCACGAGGGGGACATGAGACAAGGTGCCCCATATGGCCCCTGCAACGGAGCGCACAGACATGCCGTGTGTGTTTATGGAGCTGGAGACCTGAAATGGATTGTGATGCAGAAACATCTCTTTGCTAACAAGTTTGACCCAGAAATTGATGACGTTGCTGTAAAATGTATGGAGGCTTATTTACAATACAAAGCTATTCAAGGTCAGTCATTATTGACGATTAAAAAGGAAACTATAAAGAAATAATATTTACAGAATGTTTTATTTTAGATATATTGTACAATTTACCATTATTTTATTATATTTATTTGTATAATATTTAAACTTTTCTGTTGTTTAGGTTCACTTGTCTCGAAAACCGAACAGCAACATCTTGAATGTTGGCTCACACTTATAATAGTTTTATAAACATTGCTTAACCATACGAACATTAGTGATATGAACTGGTATTAGTGATATGAACGGTTATCTCAACGGTAAATAAAAAGCTATTAATACAAGTTTAAAAAGCAAAACCAAGCATTCATGATTTATGTCCATCAATAGAATAATCTAAGTAGAACATATCAAATATACAGTAATCTTTACTATTTCTGACTGCAAGCAATTTGATTATAATTTGATTATGTGGTTTATCAACAGTGCAGCAGCAGTTCATTAAATCTGTGGTCACTTATTTTTAGTTTTGCACCGCTGATATATTGTGTTTCATACATACAATTTCAATATTATACATTCATCTCATCATTCAGCTTATCATTTTTAAGCCCAAGATTAACTAACTCGTGATTTTCTAAAAAAATAAACTCCAATTAAGACTCAAAGACTGTAAAAAAAAACAGTTTAATTATTCGTTTTTTAGTTGGGAACAAAAAATATGCTATTACAAAATGCACAAGTTGAGTTTTAATGTTGTCAGTATAAATGCACCAAAATGTGTGCAATTTTTAGAATAGCTGGATTTCAGCATGAAATACCCTAAAATGTGACATCCCTAGGGCTTGGGTATGCCTTGTTTGCACATGCTCATCAGTCTTAGACATTTGTAGGTAGGTGTGTGTGTGTGTGTGTGTGTGTGTGTGTGTGTGTGTGTGTGTGTGTGTGTGTGTGTGTGTGAGACACCTGTGTTGCTAATGTTTGACTCATTCTCGTTGGCGAGTGCTTGTTTAATATCCGTCTGGTGTGTGCTGTTAAAAATAAATGATTAAAGCTCTTGAAGGCCCCATAAGTTCTATGTGTTCACCATTAAACTGGTTCTGTTATTTTCAGCACTGATAAAATCTCTTGCAAGTCCTCTCTGAGAAATGATATTTTGCCTTATATATGCCTTAAAAGATTATATCAGCATACCTTTTTTAAATATTGAAAATCTGATGTTTAAACAGTTAAACAGCCAGGGATGTCATGCCA
The DNA here is from genome assembly GCF_052324685.1 of Brachyhypopomus gauderio. Classification (NCBI taxonomy): domain Eukaryota; kingdom Metazoa; phylum Chordata; class Actinopteri; order Gymnotiformes; family Hypopomidae; genus Brachyhypopomus; species Brachyhypopomus gauderio. The sequence goes on along the minus strand of NC_135215.1, from coordinate 34,944,558 downwards.
TTCTCATCAATAAGCCAAAGAACCATCGATTGCACCTCACAATCACTTATCAGTTCGCATTCACCAGTTTATTAAACACTTCCACACACCTGGTCCCCAGCTCCCTGTTCCATAGGTACTCATCTCCTGTGTTTCCCATTTGAGCCCTGTATCTGGGTCCACTTCTACTGACCTTTCTGTCTGTTCTCCCTGGTCACAATAGCTTTTAAACAGGTCATAATAACTATACAGAAATTTTATCATGAATTATATGAAGGTATTTGGCTTTTGTTGTCTACCTTGCAAATATTAAAAGCTGCATGCTTTTCATAGATTTAAGGGCTGATGGGGCATTTCAGGCCAGAACAGCTTTATTAGAACATTATGCCAAACAACATTTTACAATTTGTTGGTCTCATTGAGCTCAAGGCCTGTGATTGTATGTAATGGTAATTGTTACACTAGCCGCCTGATCTCATCAGTCATGTTCATTCTATGATTCCCTGTATGTCTGTGACTTTGTGTTGATGTGAACTATTGTGACTGCTGTGATGGAAATGCAGAATCTGCTCTTACAGAGAAGTATTTTCAAGAACATAGCATGCGACTGAAATAGGAAGTTTGAGGTCATCCTTTGGGTCAAGGAGACTAGACAGAGAGAAGGCGAGAGTGAAGACATGTGCCAGGCTGGTGGCTCCATGTTCCAGACAGACAGCAGGCCCAGCAAGAACATGTTCCCCTGAGAGTGGCAGAATTTATTCTTACAGTCCCTTGTTTAGCATTTATATATTTAATCCTGACATTTAATGACAACTACATCATCTGACTGTAATTGTGCTGACATGTTTCAATTGTGCTGACATGTTTCACATGACCGACCAGCACTTACTGTATAAAAGGGCTGGAGGTTTGAACAATAAACTAGAGTGATTTGGTGAAGTAACCATTGTGTGTGTGTGTGTTGCTTTAACTATCACTCTCCGAGCGCTCGTATTTTTTCTTACAGAGAGACCCCGGTTGTTGTGACGGAGAATTTCCACGACAGTTTTGGCGACCACGAAGGGACCTCCTGAGTGAAGGATCTGACTCTTCAGAGAAGGTAATTCACCAGCGAGGTTTGTGAATCATTAAGGCAAGTGTGAATTGTTGTTAGACGCCTGTTGTGCTGCAGGTCACCCAGACGCCATAGTGTATATCCACAGTTGGTGGGTCAAAATAAGGAAGAGAAACACTTGGCAAACGAGGGGCACAAGGAGAGCCTCAGCAAGCTCCAGTTTGTGCAGCCCACAGTTAGATTCTTAGGGCATGACATTTCTGCAGAAGGAAAAACTCCTGCAGCATCAAGAACGGAAGCAATTGCGAAAATACCGAAACCACAGACAGTCAAGCAGCTTATGTCTTTTTTTAGGGATGGTGTTCTTAGTCGTTCATTCATTCCTAACTACTCTTGTGTTGAAACTCCCTTGCGGGCTCTGACCCGTGGACCAGCAACAGCAGCGGTTGAATGGACCAGTGAAGCTGAAGAAGCCTTCGTAACCTTGAAATTGGCGTTGCAGACTGCCCCCACCCTGGACATACGATCCCACACGGCCCTACACACAGACGGTCGATGAAAAGAATGGTTGTATGACTTCAGTTCTCTTGCAGAAACACGGGGATCGACAGAGACCAGTTGCTTATTTCTCTTGTAAACTTGACCCTGTTGCAACAGGGCTTCCATTTTGTCTGCGTGCTGTGGCCGCAGCAGAGAAGGCAGCATCCCCAGAGGTGGGGACTCGAGTCACATGACTTGGACTCGAGTCAGACTCGAGTCATCAATATTAAGACTTTTGACTTGACTTGAAAAAATATTCAGAGACTTAGACTTGACTTGGACTTTTACACCAATAACTTGCGACTTGAATTGGACTTGAACCTGTTTACTTGCAAAGACTTGATTTTTTAACCCCAAATCTAAATTTTAAAACGCATATTAATATTTATAAAGTGCGCCCCATTAATTTAATTTCCGTCTTTCTGACGCAGACCGGTCCTCTGCTTTTCCACACTCTGTACGTTGTGTGTGTGTGTGTGTGTGTGTGTGTGTGTGTGTGTGTGTGTGTGTGTGTGTGTGTGTGCATGAGCTGCAGCACAACCAATCAAATGGGGGGGGGGGGTCAGCGAACGTGAATTGTTACCGGGCGGGGTGTAAAATGGACACAAATTAAGTATTATATCGCGATCGATCGATTGCCAGTGGTTGGCGCCAGAGCAAACTAGTAACTCATTGAATCATAGATGTGGATCAGAGGTAAATAAACTACATTTTTTTTCGGCGTGAGAAATCGGATGTGTGGCGTGAGAGCGTGTGAAGGCGGTCAAATGCGTGTGTCTCACGCTCAATGCGTGAGGGTTGGCAACCCTGGATTCTGTATCTGAACTCAGAGCCTCTCTCTGTCACCATCATAATATCCAGTTCTATCTCAGCATGGATTGTGATTTTGAAATCGAGAAAAAAATATATTGACAAAAGTGGAGCGAGTTTTCAGCTATGGGGACATCATTCTACGGCCTCATCGTGCACAAATGACATACAGACTTTTGGCCAGTTTGGTCTTTTGCAAATGCAATGCAGAATAGTTTACTGAAATGTCTAAAGTTGCAGATTCCTGTTAATTGTTCAGTTCTTATATTTGTTTGTCTTGTGTCACTCACACATGTTCTCCAAGAAACCAGATAAGAGAAGAGAGGGAAAAATGCTGTTATGGTTCTTTGTATTGTACTGTGAAAATATCAGCACTTTTTATTTGAACATGGAGTTCTACTTATGACTCACAGAATATTTATTTCTGGAAAATTGTAGTTTAAAGTATGAATATTTTTGCAGCTAAGTTTAAAAAATTGAACTGTGCAATAAAGAGGTGTAATTTTAATTTTTTTTATACTTCGTGTTTTCAGTTGCACATGTTTTATCAAGATTTGAGGAGAATACAGATTTAAAAAAGAACACATGTCTATTATTTACATTTAAAATATACCTGCAACATTGGTAAAAAAAAAAAAAAAAAAAAAAAAAAGACTCGAAAGGACTTGAAATTCCAAGTTTCAGACTTGGGACTTGACTTGACGGTTGCCTGTCTTGACTCGAGACTTGACTTGAGTTGACTGTCTTTGCTTGAGACTTGAGGATAAAGACTTGGACTTACTTGAGACTTGCAAAACACTGACTTGGTCCCACCTCTGCGAGACATTGTGGGCTATTCAACACTGACATTGCTAGTCCCACACTCCATTTCACTTCTGCTTCTTGAAAAGAAGACATCACACTTGTCCACTCAGCGATGGCTGAAATTCAACACTGTGTTGCTTGACATGCCCAACATAATTGTTCTAAAATGCACTGTTCTTAACCCCGCTACACTCTTGCCTACAGAGGAAGATGGTGAACCACATGACTGTGTTGCTGTGACTAATATGTTGTGCTCCACTACATTGGATCTCAAGGAGGAGCCTCTGGACAATACTGATTGCATCTTCTTTGTCGATGGGTCAGCATCCAGGGATCCCATCATCTCTCTGTGCGAGCCGCGGAGCTGTATGCCCTGACACAGGCGTGCAAATTGGCTGAGGTCAAGTCTGTTACAATCAACACTGATAGCATGTATGCGTTTGGGGTAGTTCATGATTTTGGGGGCGATTTGGAAACATCGCAATTTTCTCACAAGCTTGTGCTCGATCTCCAATTGCCGTCTGCTGTTGCTGTGTGATTAGTGTGCCGCCCACTCTAACGGCGTTGATTCTGTTTGTAGAGGGAACCAAGCTACGGATGCAGCTGCCAAGAAAGCCGCTCTACAGCCACGAGAGTTCCTCTTTTGACCTTGAACTCACCCCCTCCCTCTGTCTCACAGATCTGCAGCGCACAGCCACACAGGAGGAGAAGGCGGCTTGGAGGAACGCAGGCTGTGCTTTTAGGGACAGCGTGTGGCGCTGCCCCTCGGGCCGGCCGTGCTTGCCAGCATTCATGTTTCCTTATTATGCTACGTTGACCCATGGGAAGGCTCATGTGTCAAAAGGGGGGATGAGTGACCAGTTAAAATCTCATTGGTTCACGCAGGGGTTTGCTGTCTATGCTCAGAAGTTTTGTCAGCAATGCGTGATATGTGCACAACACAATGTAGGAAGAGGAACACAGATGCAACAAGCAGCACACCCAACACCTGAGAAACCATTTGATCACTTGCAGATGGATTTTGTGGAGCTCACGCCAAGTGAAGGAAAGAAGTATTGTCTGGTAATAGTGGGCATGTTCTCAAAATGGGTTGAGGTTTTTCCCACAGCAAAACAAGATTCGGATGCTGTAGCAAAGGCCCTGGTAAAAGAAATCATTCCTAGGTGGGGCATTCCAAGTAAAATATCCAATGATAATGGAACCCCTTTCATCAGTGGGGCCTTGAAATCGGTAGGCACATTCTTGGGGATTGACATGAGACAACACTGTGCACTGTCACCCAGCAAGTGCGGGGGCCGTTGAGAGAGAAAGCGGCAACATGTGTGCACGTGTGTGTGACCCCAGTTGTTGTGACTTGCACACATGCAATTTCCACGACACTGCCTTTTCTCGTTGGAGAGATTTAAAGAGAAGGCATGCAATTATGTGCTATATAGTTTGCTGTACACTATATCCAAGTCTGCAGGCAAAATTATACTATCATTATTATGCATGTCTGTAAATGTGTTTTCTAGTGAGCTTCTGTTCCTAAGTATTGTATACTTATGGATTTAAATATATCACACACGTAATGCGGTAAAATGGGCCAGAAACGTTGGATAACATTATTATTGCTGGAAGAACAACCCAAAGATGTAGTCAAAAACAGGCCAAGATCAAAACTGACATAATCAGATTATCAAAGCAGAAAGGGTTCTAAAGACAATCCCAATTGTCCAAAAACAACACCAGAACGAGCAGCCCTGAATGCAACAGCTTGTATGTTTGCTTAATTGCATTGTTTATTCTTTGATCATCTTCACTTGATCTCATATGACCTCACTGCTATGAACATGTTGAATTCCATGAGATTTATCTACTCCAATGTATTTAAACATCATGATTGGTCAATGTTAAGCATTCAGAAAGCTTATTGGCCAATGGCAATCATAATTTTTGACATGCGCTATATTGCCAAATGTATTCACTCACCTTCCTTGACTCACATGAGTTTAAGTGACATCCCATTCCTAATACATAGGGTTCAATATGACGTTGGTCCACCCTTTGTAGCTAGGTTGTAACCGACTCAAATTATTAATAATCAAATAAGTTGTAATCCACTCTAAATAAACAATTAAATAAACTACAAACCAGTATTAAACTCCTCAGAAAATTAGATAGCTACTAAAAAGTAGCTATTTTTTTCTTCTTTCATAAGGATCCAAGCAAGAGTGTTTTCACACTCTTATTATTATTTTTTTTTGCTACGTTGAAAGTAAAACTTCCTACCACGGTATGCTCAGGACATATATTTCTTTATTCAGACTCTAAAGTAGAACATTGCTAACTGACCCACCTAAACCAATTTCTCATTCTTCCTTTGTTGTATGCACAAGGAGATTTGTGTGTTCCTTGCTTACTAGGTTACATGGTCAAGAGGATTTTTGACCATACTTCCAGAAGTGCATTTGTGAGGTTACCAGAGGTGGACATTCCAGGTTCAGAAAGTAAAAGTCCTTCCCAGGATTTTACTCAAGCTTGCTGGATTTTCTAATTAGGGCAAGTCAGGTAAAATCCGGGGAATCTACACAATCCAGGAAGCCTGAGCAAAATCTTGGCGAGGACTTTTACTTGGAATGCCCACTGGAGGTCACATACTGATGTTGGAAGAGAAGGCCTGGCTCTCAGAACACTTTTGGCTTGCTCATTAGGGATCTGGACCCATACAATTGTAAAGCTGCTTTGTGACGACGTGTGTTGTGAAAAGCGCTATATAAATAAATTTACCTTTGACTTTGACCTTTGGGATGAATTAGACTGGAGACTGTCGGGTTGAGGTCAGGAGGCAAGTCAAGTTCATCCACACCAGATTCTGCCATCCATGTCTTTATGGACCTTGCTTTGTGCACTGGTGCACAGTCATGTTGGAAGAGGAAGGGGTCAGCTCCAAACTGTCCCCACAAAGTTGGGAGTATGGAATTGTCCAAAATGTCTTGGTATGCTGAAGTATTCAGAGTTCCTTTAAAAAAAAAAAAAAAAAAACCCCACACCATAATCTCCCCTCCACCAAATTTTACACTTGGTACAATGCAGTCAGACAAGTAGCATTCTCCTGGCAACCACCCAAACACAGACTCATCCATCAGATTGCCAGATGGAGAAGCGCGATTCGTCACTCCAGAGAACACACCTCCACTTCTCTAGAGTCCAGGGGTGGAGCACTTTACACCACTGCACCATGGTGTTTAAAAGAACAGGGACGTTTCATGATATTTCAAAGAAGCATTCATGACTTTTATCTGCACATGCAAAATATGCAAACTTGCTGAAGTATTAATTTGCATATATCAGACATATTGTTTCAAAAATTCAAAAAATGTTTGATCCGAAGGTTCAGATGCTTGTGAATATTGTAACACCCAAATTGTGGAAATCGGGTGAAGAACCCAGGACTGGTCTGCAGAAGGGTTTCAGCACATTAAGCAAATTAGCATAAAGGTCTGAAGTTGAATGTTTCATCTCTTTTATTGCACTGCAATGTGGGAGAAAATCACAATATGCTAAATATGCTAAACCCCGCTTTTGAAGAATAGTCCTAGGATTGTAGTAAATTATGAGCAAATGGCAAAGTTCAGCAATTAAAATTTGTGGCTACAGATTTCTTATACTTGCTTGGGAATAACAAATGTTAGCAAATCATTATGTAGGTTTTACACTATATTTCTGTACTCACCCTTAATTTGCACGTGATAGTGAATTGGTAATCTGTAGTTTTAGAAATGTCTGGTGTTTATTTTAACCCATTACTGCAGCCATCCACATCAGTTTTCCGTCCCAACATCTTCACCTGAACTTATAAAATAATGAACACCAAACAAAACACTCCAGCCAGCACCATCACCGATTATTTGCATCAGGCCTAACACAAAAAGTGCACATGATGCCTCCAAGTGGCCATCATGTGAACATGAACACCGTTTCTGGAAAAGAAAAAGACTTGAAAACTATTTCTGATTGTGGTAGAAAACAGCTAGTGATCATTGACTCTGATTAACACTAATAAAAAATGTGATGGAATGACGCAATGATTTTTAGCTCAAAGCTTCTGAAGGAATCATATCATTTCATGTCAGAAAGTAATATGTTGTTCTATATTTCCAACAAAGATGACAACATTTTTTGAGTGGAAGTTTACTTGCAAGAAATATAACATACAAGAGCCCCTTCCCAAACATTTTAACAAATGTGAACTACAGAAGACAAACTAGTAACCTTGATCCTTTTCTCTAAGTGTTCGCAATCTCTGTGAGCAGAAAGACATTCAAGCTTTTCCTCATACAAAATTTATACAAGGTATTCAGCAGTAAACTGTAACAGGCATACTGTGAGATTTCAGTAAGCAAATGTAAAACCCAACAGGACTGTCTGAAGCAAAAATATATATATATTAAATCTCTCTCCTTGACCACCGTTTGAATATAAATATATACTTAAATGTAATGTCATAGAACATGCACCACCCATCTTGAAAACAGAGTGCCTTAAATATGAACGCATGACAAAGGGAATTCTGGAAAGAATTATGACTCGCTCAGTTCACAAATGACAGTATATAAAAATGCTTGAAGCACAGCTTTGAATACAACAAAGGATAAAAGTTCCACCATGTAACAGGCAATTGAGTCATAAAAGGCACTAACATCTTACACCCAAACACCCCGACACCCTCCCACCCACACACACACACACACACACACTCTCTCTCTCTCTCTACTCCACTTTGTCATTCTTCTCCAGCTTCACTCAGGCACTGCTGCTGCTCCTGTCTCCACTTTCCCATGCATGTCCTGGTCAATCCTACGGAAGAAATCCATCGAGTTACAAAGAGAAGACAAACGCTGGACTGTCAAAATAAAAGTCTTTTCAAAAGCGTATGCAACAGTACCTTTGAGGACATAAATAAGTATGATCAGAATGGCCGTCAGATCTTTGAGGCTTAACTCTCACTCACCTTGCCTCCTGAATTTCATTACATTCATATGGACATGTGCAGTAAAACACGTGTAGCACAGTAATGGTTAGTGTAATCAAAGGAGATTATATTTTAGGTGCTTTTGTACAAACAAGCAGAGCAGGAATAATCCAGTGGCTGTAAACCTAAATCTAACATTCATTAGATTCATGAACCTTTTTCAGACAATGAAAATCCAATTTCTTTCAGTTCAGTTCAATCTTTGAAAGGACGTCTATGTTCCTTCCTTCAGCTGATGTAAGCGGGCACAGCCGAGATGTCATGGTTGGGCATCACGGGTGTTTTGTGTACCAACGTCACAAGGATTCATCTCTGATTTGTACCAACTGGATAAAAAAGTGTGTTTATATACATAATCAATGCTCATTCTTGTGCAGTGTTAGGTCTCTTTCTGAGCTTGGAAAAAATGCTAATACTCTGCATGACTGTGGGTGAACCAGATCTACCTGAATTAGGTGGAAACCATTATGCATTTCCCTCCGTGCCATTCTGCATGCTAGTTTAACTGGAATGTCTGCACACATAGCAGTGACGTGTAGAGGGCCAGGCAGGACAGAGTGATGCATGCAGCTAGCAGTGAAGCGTGCATGTGACACAAACCCCTCACGTGACTAAACAAACCAGAACCACTGGTGTCTTCTGAAGTCCTCCAATCTGCCCCCTTTAGCATGAAAATAGCAGAGCTATACCTACCGTTCATTTACCCTACATCACAGGATGACACACCTTCAATGTCCAAATCTGGAGGTTATTAATTCTTTGGGTTAAAGATTAGCAGGGTGCATTTTGAAGGAACTATGACAAAATAAACAGTAATAGCAAAGCAAAGGTGATGACTTTGCTTTAGAACTGCAGGCATTAGAAAGACTCCTCTCTCTAAGAACCACATTCTGTTACACCTGGTTTTATGATCCATTTAACTTTATGAAAATATAACCTGTTGGCAGTTGCCTTTTTTGTTTGGTGACAGTGAACCGCTGGTGTAAGGAACAGTGGTAATAAACAGCCATCATTAGGTTCACCATGCTGTTAGTGACGACAACATAAGTGTTTAAATCCTTCAACAGAGGTCAAAAGGGTAAAGGGGACCGTGTCAGCACATTATGATCAAGCAACAAACATGCTCGAGGATTGTTTTGATTTGTCAAAACAAATCAGATGTTAGTTTTGTGCAATGCAAGTAATGGCGACAGAGCCCTGGCGAAAGGCCTAGAGGAATATACCGATACCTTTTATGTGATTTCCTATTTTTTTCTTCATCAAACCTTAGAAATGGAGCAGGAAGAAGGAGGTAAGGCGTAAGAGGGCGTCTGAGGGTCACCAGCCAACAGCAATCACGCAGGGCAACAAGACACATGGGCCATTCAGCCCTCGGGTGCAGACAGAGTTCGTTAATGCGATTACGGAAACACGAGCATGATGTGAAGGGTCGGACGTAGAGGCACATTCAACATCCGTGGTGGACATTTCTCAGCTAAAGCTAACGAACTGTACAGTGATGCCTGTACACCCCCCCCCCCACCCCATGTTTTCATTTATTTCAAAATGTACAAGTTAAAAATGTGGCCCATGTGTGATTTTCTCCATTTTTGAGATTTTTCATTTTGAAACTTAAGAGTTGTGCAGCACATCATTTAAACCATCTAACCAAATGCCCTCTGCCCTGAAGTTCTCATGCCAAAGAGACATGATTGTATCCAGCTGGCCAATGGAGACCAATTAAACACTGATATTTGTGAGATATCAAACATCTTCAGTCTCAGGTCTTCTGCTGGCATAAGGGTTTTTAACCTGGAGAATACGTGGCCAATCTAAGTTTTTATTTTCATCTCACAGCATCACACGTGAATGTTCTAGCTCAGCTCACACAGACACACAAATCATCATTCCCTCCAAGGAACTGGAATAACCGGTGTGCACTTTACTTTTAAAATGCAGCAGTTGCTTTCTGGTAGACATTTTTAGACACTTTTGACAGAGAACATTCCAGCTTAGCTGGGTCAGCTGCTTTTCAGCGCGTGAGATTCAGATGAGCACTGCAGTTAGCTAAGGTACACGCGCAGGCCACTGCAGTTAGCTAAGGTACACGCGCAGGCCACTGCAGTTAGCTAAGGTACACGCGCAGGCCACTGCAGTTAGCTAAGGTACACGCGCAGGCCACTGCAGTTAGCCAAGGTACACGCGCAGGCCACTGCAGTCCCTCCAGGTTGTCTTTGCGGATTACTCATTACTGTTGGAGGCAATTCAGAATTAGAAAAACGTGACTGTGATTTAGCAGAACACCAAACCAACACCAAATTTCTAACCCATTAGAAAACTGCGGAAAATGTCATGGCACTTTTACAGCTCAAAATGTTCAGCTTTCATATGGCTTGTTCATTTTCAAAATGGTGCTCCTAAACTATGGGTTAAATACAACCAGAAATAAAAAGCAGAAAGAAAGCAAGTCTAAAGATACTCCAGAGGCAGGAGCTGAGCCGTGAGAAGTGCACACCTGAACAGGTACCACGTCTTTATTCAGAACAGTTATATTTAGCAGCCTGAACATTGTGATTACCCCTAAATTATCTCTATAAATAAGATAAAATTATAAGATGTCCTTAGATGATATTCACAACTAATAGATACACTGAATTACCCTGTTCCCCAAACACCAGGTCTTGCACCGACTGCTATTTCTAGGGCTTATTTACCTTTTTTGTTTATTTATAGGTTCCTCCTCCTCGTTGGTAATACCAATTTGAAAAATATGCAAAAAGGGAGAAAACCGTACGGGAGCAGATATGTTTAATGGCCACACAGCTACCACAGCCACAACAACAGGACAAAGGAAGACCAAGACAAACACTGAGGGAGAGACTTACTGCTTGATGCATTCTGGTATGGACACGTATTCCATTGGCACAAGCTCGGTGAGCTCCGAGAGACTGTACACAAATCTAATCTTCTGGCTAAATTTGGAGCTGAAACGACAGATGAAGGTGACAGTCTGCATAATGAAACCGCTCACTTCATAAAAAACAAGTCATACGAGAACCGAACTGGCATTTACCTTATAAAAGGTTTGGTGAGGGTGAGGAGAGTGCGAATGAACCAGGATGGATGGACTATTATCAGAGATTTCAGATTCTTCCTCAGCCTGTAACGGAGAACGTGTCGGCTCTTAACAAAGCAGAGCAAATAACTGGTGCTGATGCCAAATTCAAGGTCAGGACTTAGAGAAGAGCAAGAACGAAAACGCCAGAACGCAAAAACACAACTAGCAGATCTTCTGCAAAAGATCTTATCCTACGCCCTCAACAGTTATTACACAACCGTTTCCTGTTTGAAGAGTACTTATTAATCAACAACCATCACATGTAGTCAGACAAAAAAAATGCTTGCAGGATTAAAGTGTCTTGCAGGCTTTTTATTGCACTCTAGGTCACTGGAGATGTCTGGTCAGAGTCAGCAGAGGGAGTATCACCTCCGGTCTATCTGCTGGTAGCATCTCCTGAGCCAGCCCACACTCGGCATCCTACGGCGGGAGGTGGCGCCGTTCAGATACACGATCATGTAGTTCTCAGCCACCAGCAGCTCCAGAGTGCCGATCACATACCTGCACAGGTAAGACACCATCAATCCACATGGCTCATACAGTTAAGGGGCGCATTACCAAAGCATGCTAACAAAACCAAAACACATATACAAATGAGTCCATATACATATATACAATTAGTCTTTAATGATTAAGAAAGAATGCACTTTTCATCTTATCTGGGGTTTTCTCTCAGGTACAGCAAGACAAGTTGCTAGTGGTCTTCGTGAGAAGAACCCAAAAGGGAACTCACTTGAAGAGATTGTCCATGATGTATCGGTAGTTTGGCTGATTGCTTTCGGGCATAAAGCAAACTGAAAACACGATGATGGCATTCAGTCCATCTCCGTAGTAACCTGTCAAATAGAGCCACATCTGAGTGTGTCTGCAAGCTATCCTCCAAATCCACACACTGCTGCTTTTTAACATCGCATAACAGACAGTACTGCAAGCCACGCGATTCAGCTCCACTCAGACAACAAGTCAATACAGCAATCTTGACTGTGCACGGCTGAGTTGATCACACGGAGTTGAACAGGCCTTGAAAATTTATTAACAAATGAAGCAAAAACATGAATTGTAAAAGCAGCTGAGAAAATATAAAAAATTAGTGCAAAAAAGATGAGCCTTTCTCTAAAGTCAGTAAAGTCAGTCTTATTTGTCCTTATTTGTTTTGTGTTGCCCTGGTCTGCCCTGTACCGGAGGGGCGTGGCTGAACGTGTCTCGTAGCACTGCACATGCACACAGGGCCACAGCACAGGGCAGAGAACTGTGCTTTTAATATCACAAAACAAGGTGCCGTTGACATTTATAGACCACGGGAAGTAAACACTAAAGGTGTAAAACATTTTTCCAAGCTCTTCATAGCCAGCACAAAAGGACAGAAAGCTAGCGTGGCTGGCCCGAGCTCGCTAGTGCGGTGCGGTTCCTCACCCCCGTGGCTGATGACCCGTTTGTAGGGCTCGATGGCCTTCATGTCCACCCTGTGCTCCTGCTCGCCGATGCGGAAGACCCTCCAACGGCGGCCCTCATCACGCTCGTCCGAGGCGGAGTACTCCTTCACAGACTCCACCCCTTTCTGCAGCAGGTCTGTGCTCTTTGGCTTCGGGAGATCGTCTGAAGGACGAGGACGACGGGCATTAGGAACTCTGATGTCTCCGCATGTGTCAGAGTGTGTGTGTGTGTGTGTGTGTGTGTGTGTGTGGTGGGGGGGATTCCCTGAGGGGCCGTGGCACTGCGTCCTAGTTATGGCTGTACATATGTTCACGTTACCAGGAACTGCATGTACGAAACCCTCAGGTGCTATTGTGTTACTCAGGCTAAAGTAGACACACCCTAATGCAGGATTTAGCTCGCCCAAGAGTAATCATTACTGTTCCAAACTGGCCAAAACGCCATCCACCTTAGATCATGTTCGTTTCAACGCAACTATTACATTTTCTTCAAGTCAATACTTGCTTTAGTTCTCAAGACCTTCTGGAGATGAAGCATGCCTGCAAATATCTGCTAGCTACCTGCACTAAATGAACCAAAAAGAACAACAACAAACAAACAACAACAAAAAAAAAAGTAAACAGACCGACATTTTTCAACATTCAAACCAAACATACACAATCATTACTGTATAAATATCACAGATCATGTTTACATGCATACTGACCAACACTCTCACTGACCATTCATTCTAAAAACCATCAAACCTTAACACAAGTGAATTATGTCTGTTTGAAGTAAAAAAAAAAAATGTTTCTGAACTGGAGGGGTGGAAAATTAAATAAGTAATCAGAAGGCATTCCCAAAGAAGGTCAAACATGTATGTAAACACAGGTGATTGGCAGATAGAAGTGAAGATGTGACAGAAGTAGGTGTGATCTCAAAAGATCGCTGAGCATATAGTTCCTCATGTTTGAGATCATGACCATGAGACCAGTTCCTCATGTTTGAGACCACTCAGGCAGACAATGAGAGTGGCGTTAGGCTTGGGAGGGAGTAAACTCACTTTCCTCTTAAATACATAAAAATATATATATATATTTTTTTTTTCCATATTTCCTCCAACGTCTATATACTTCTACAGAAAATATTTTAATTTTAAATATTGTCAAAAAAAATTACAGGTTGATTTACATATAATGATTTGCATACATTAAAGACCATGCAAAAATCAAATATTTTAAACCATGAAATGAACACATGAACCATGATGCAAAAGAGATCGACTTGATTATTATTCACTGATTCACTATTCGACAGGCTTTCAAAAAACAACAAAAACAATAAAATAATATATCAAATCAACGTGGCATGGGTTGACATGGAGGGCTGCCCAGGTAACCTTACCACAGAGTGAAGGCCAGCGGCCAACTCCCAACCCCTGAGACAATCCATCCAGGACAGGGAGGGCAGCAGCGTAGTGGAGACACAGAACAAGAACACCGTTTAACCACGAGCTAGTGTGCACCGCCCGTCCTGCAGGACCTGCAGGGACCGTCTCTCATAACATGAGACAATGTGAGACACACAGCCCGGGCCTTAAGAAGGACTGCATGGACAAGAGCTTAAAGAGATTCCCACATCATCAGCTTTGACTACTAGTCAACACCAATGGACCAACAGCTGCCAGAACTCACTAATGATTAAAACTGGGCCCGAGGAATCTTAAGAGGTAACGTACTTGAGAAGCTAACTGGGTTTTGTCCCACGCCCACCATTCTTACCTTCCCACTCAAACTCGTTGCTGTTGTCCGAGGGGGTGTCCATGCCGTCCAGGTCCAACTCTGTACTTTCGTCCAGCTCATCGGAAAGCAGAGATCCCTCGCTGCGATCCAGGTTCAGACTGATGTCTGGGGCCAAGAGTCTTCGCTTGGTGCGTTTGCCACTGCTGGACCCATACGACTGCGGAGCTGCAGAAGAGGAACAGTTTGGCAGTGAGGTCCGGTGGAAAGGTGGGTCCAGATAACTTACCACACGCAAACAGCAGTAGAACTTTAGAATGTATAGTTTCCTTGGAGATTTCATAGAAGTTCAAGCACTACGTCACTGGGTCATACCCGAGTCACCTTCTCCAGAGGTACCAGTGAAGAGATCATCATCATCAAGATGAATGTCTCCTTCTTCTGGCAGAGGTCTTGAAATGTACATAAAAAAAATGTTAGACATCACATCTTGCATTCTGGATATACAAGACACAAGCAATTTAGCCACTACACAATGGACTAGACCAAGTCTGTGGTACAAGTAGCCCTTTTGTTTGAATATAAAAGAATCTCCCTTTGAACACTTGCACATGTTTCGGCATACGACCTGAAAATGAGAAGCACATGTAGACATGGAGAGCAGATTCTGGCGTGCTTCCTTCACGCGTGTGGAGGTGTGTGGAGGTGTGTGGAGACCTGGTGGAGGTGTGGAGGCGTGTGGAGACCTGGTGGAGGTGTGGAGGTGTGCGGAGGTGTGTGGAGGTGTGTGGAGACCTGGTGGAGGTGTGGAGGTGTGCGGAGGTGTGTTACCTGGGGAAATCCTCATCCTGCCACTCTTCCTTTAGCTCCACCCCCTCCATCCTCAGCCGAGCCTCGGTAGTGGTGACCGATTCCTGTCGCTCGAGACTAAAACACGAAACAGACGATCACATTAAACAGAAATCCTTCATGTCTGAGCAGGTTTGACTAGTTTTTGTTGTTGTTGACATCACTGTGCGTGGACTAGCCACTGATTCACTCACAACATCCAACAGGCTAGGGCAAGAATTAATGTCCAAATCACGAAAGAGGCTCATTACCGTTACACCACCCGATTCACAGTATTGTTTATTATTCTAAATCCATCTTTGAAGTCAGCCTGTAACTCTGTTGCCTAATATGGTATCCAAGTGTGTCTGACCCCAAGCAGCAGTATTAGGGCTTATCTTATGCCACACAAATGACTTAACCACATGCAGGCAAGTGCACTGCATTCACATTACTCTTGATTCTGCATACGCAGTCATAGGTGGAGTAACTAAGTGCTAATGCAAACAAAACCTCAACCTACTTAATGAAAAACAAAATCTGTTGCTGACGGATCACAAATGACCATCATAATGAAGGAAGGAATGTCAGAGGAATTATTTTACATAGTTTCAAATGCATTCAGGGTATTGCAAGTCCAGCAATTCACAAAACAGGTCCAGTCCATCAGATAATAAATCAATGAGCAGCGCATTATTGCCAATTAACGTGTATCCAATAAAAAGCCCCAGAAATCCACGGAGTCAAAATCCCAAATACCTTAGCGAACACACGCAGGTTTTTCTTAAGTAAAAACTTTCTCAGTCAATCATTTTTAATGCTTTTTTAAATGTTGCAAATTAGAGTAATTTCGAAGACACTTGTGCTCCCTCTGTTTAGCCAAAGACTTGTTATGTCAGAAGTGGGTGGGACACAAACACTGGCAGCCTGTTGCCACGACACACATGGGATGGTACTCGAGTTGTCATGGGTAAACGTGTGCGATCGTTCGTGCCACCCTTCCTAGCAGAGCTACAAGAACCGAGTCAAGACAAATTATTTCATCATCTTCCGTGAAAACAAGCAGACACATCACAGCCTGGGTGCAGTGCGCCTGGGGGTCTACCTGCTGAGTTCACGAAACTAGTGTAGTTTCATTATCAATCAATCAATCAATCAATCGTTTCATTATCTCATCTTGAAGATGTGAATCCGAGTATAAACAAAACTGGCTCTGGGGGTTCACATCACGACACGTGGACGGCTGATGTCATTCCTAAAGTGGCGGTGACGTCACAAGTTGAAATGCCGTCACACGTCGAAATGACGTCATCGTGACGAAACCCAAACGTCACCGGGTCCCGTTTTTCTCACCCAGTAATATCGTAGCACCTCTTCACACACCCTCATAACGCGCGGTTTTAATCCGCCCTGAACTCACGAACACGGACAATAAAGGAGGCGGAGCTACCCGTCACGGCTGTCCAGCGTCGCGCTCTGCGCATGCGCCACTTTGGACGGAGTGGCGCTTCGCCTCCGCGTCGCTCCTTGTTTGTGTCCATTGTCTCGAGCCGCCGTTTCCGGTTCCGGTTCCAGAGCTCCCGGTCGGGCGGGACTGCGGGCGGCCTCGTCCCGGTCCTCCGTGGCGCGCGAAGCGTCTCGCGACTCTCCGCTCCCGTTCCTTCCCGACTCGTCTGGTGACGTTTCGGCGGTTCCGCGCGGGTCCGGTTCGGCGCGCGCGCTCGTCGGAACACTCTCCGTCTTATCTGTCTCCATGGTAGCCAGACAGGCAACTTAAAAGTTTCCTCTCGAGTAACAACAACAGCCGAAATAACTCAAAATAACACA
Source organism: Brachyhypopomus gauderio (assembly GCF_052324685.1). Classification (NCBI taxonomy): domain Eukaryota; kingdom Metazoa; phylum Chordata; class Actinopteri; order Gymnotiformes; family Hypopomidae; genus Brachyhypopomus; species Brachyhypopomus gauderio. Next base: position 34,927,450 of record NC_135215.1, on the reverse strand, counting down.
AAATAACTCAAACTAACTCAAAATCTGAGACACTAGGAGCTGCCCAACTTCAGCCAGGCCAACTAGTCGTCTAACCAGCTCGTTAATAACCGCAACGTCCTGACATCAAACACACAACTATATCTCACTTAGTGGAAGCACAACAACATTAATCTAATATCTCATAATTCCCCAATAATCCGCTCCGTTATGGACCGAGGCGAGTGCTGGTCGTGGCCCGGTAGTGCGGACTCTCCTTCCTGCCTACTGCGGCTCCACTGGCCCACAGCTTCGGTTCTGGTCGATTACAGCCCAAACCTGGAGCCCCACACGCGACACAAGCGTGATCTAGTCGCCCCGCCGGCTACTGTAGACGCGGACAGGCGCCACAGCCCCGTGGATCAGCGTTTAATAGCATCGTTAGCGAACCGTCCGCGGTAGAAACTCTCGTTTCGGAGGCTTTTGTTGTGAATCAGGCGACCACAACCTGCGTGAAGTTTATTCCTGTATGAGTTTCAAAATAAAAGTCTCTCACGCCGTAGCACTGCGACCTGGGGCCTCATGTACAAAGACTTGCGTGGATTTCTTACTAAAAATTGGCGTACGCATAAAAAAATCCGGATGTATCAAACTGTGCGTACGCCGGAATCCACGCACATTTATTTTGTACATCCCAATCAACGTGGAATTGAGCGCACACGGTGACACGCCCCCCTATAAATATGCAAATTCATTTAAATTTGCCCTGCACCGGAGAAGTTTGCTCTCTGATCTATCACAAACCATGTCTAAACGGGGAAAAAAGAGGAACGTCACCGAATGTGAAAGTAGAGACGCTCCTGAATGAGGTAGAGGTGCGGAAAAATGTTTGTTTGGCACGTCGTGGCATTACGGAAAAGCGCAAAAGGTCTGAGTGGGATAGCGTGTGTGAAGCTTTAAATGTTGTGGGGTCAGAATAATGCACACTGGCAGAATAATATAATGCACCTAAAAACATCAGTGATGCGCTCACTAGCATCAGCGACTCAATAAAAGAGTTGGTTAAAATTTGCGCTGCGCATTAATTTGTCCTGACTCTGGGTCCACTGGTTGCTCCACCACCTCTAACAATGGCACGGCATACCTGTGCGCAACATTGTGCAGGACCCCACATGCCAGCGCTACCGGCTTTTCAGCTGCCCAATCGCCCTCTCCACGACTGACCGGGTGTGAGAATGGAGAGAATTGTATCTCTGCTCCCGGTCAGTCTGTGGATTACAAAGGGTCATCAGCCACGTCTTGAGCACGTAGCTGCTGTTTCCTAAGTAATTTAACAATTACCCATGTTTAAAATGAATTATTCTAAGCTGGAAATGTCAAATGCTTTTATTTAAATGCTTACATTTTGTTGCTTACCAAGTAGCCACCCGTCACACACTCTGCTAGCTTGTAATCTTATCCCAACCATGCAGTTTGTAAGGATGTACTAATCATTGGGTTGATCCAGGCAAACGTGCCACTACATTAGTAAGTTTTTACATCACAGATTATTTGCACGTTTATGGAATTAAAGTGCTTTTTATTCACATAAGCAAATTCCTCCTCAAATGGTGCCTTCATAGAAATGTGTGTGCAGTCGATCGCTCCGATTATATTAGGGTTGCATTATCGCTGCAAATTGCGCTTTAATGTTTGCCTGGTCAACCGCTTCTTGATGGGAACTTTATATAACTAGCTGACATGCAGATGATCCCATCCAAAACAGCTGGCATGGCCCGGCTCAAAGATGACTGGGATATCCCCGACCGGTCTGCCAGTTCGCTTTGAAACGAGCCAGTTGCCAGGAAGCCGAGCGTTGTCGCTGGCAATGCGCAACTCCTCGCAGTGAAATTGTCTGATTAATTTACTGTTTAATTTTCTGATTAATTTACTTTATTTTACCCAGTAAAGGCTTACTACAATGTGTGCGTGAAGGATATTTCAATAGTTGTAATTTCAATGCATCACCTCTAAGTGTCGCTAATTGACGGAAACACATTAGAAACATGCGTACGCCAGAGGTGAAGGTGTCGTAGGTTTACGCACTTTCTCACGTTCAAATCACATTTCGTACATCTGACCGTTTGCGTGAAACATAGCGTACGCAATGTTTTTGTGCGTACGCACCGTTCGTACGTGAGGCCCCAGGTCCGGACAGGTCTGTGGTTATTCTCTGCTCACTCGCCTCTCTCAATCAAGAGAATCGCCTACAACGTAGTTGTCCGTGTGATTTCCTTTCATATCGTATATAAAATATTTTTTGACTTCAATTTACTTTGTACGGAATCAAAAAAAAAAACAATTCATTCAAATAATATTTCAGCTACCAATGTAGCTCATTTGCGGTACCTACATAGCAAAAATAGTAGTAGTAAAATAGTCTTTTTAGTTACAATTGCACATTTACCGTATTTAGTGGACGTTTTTGTCCATAGCGACTTACAATTGTGCATTGTCATCTCCATGGAAGAAATCCCTATGGTAGTACGCCAGAGTTTAAACATACCAAATGATACCACTATAACCCTGACAGTTAAAACACAAACAAGGGGGGAAAACTAGTTTTATGTATATGTAGAGAAGTGGTGACATTGATGATAATTGAAGTGGCTGAGGATCATTCAAGCTTCTTGAAGAAGAGGGTCTTCGGTCTATGAAAGCAGCAAGAAACTGTGCAGTAGTCTAACTCCTGAGGTGCAGTGGTTCAAGGCTCCTGTACTTGAGGACCCAAAGATGCAGCGTGCTGGGACACCTGTACTGTCCGGTAGGAGGGTGCAGGTCCATCTTGGCTTTGTAGACAAGAGATAACTGAATGACAACTGAATGTTAGGCTGTCTCTGTAAAGAAATGGCCGGATCCTGCTGATGTTACTCATGAGTAATAATGTAAAGAAAAGTTTGATAATACTGACAACATATGATGCAACTTAAAATGATGATTATTGCTCCACTTCCAGTCCTCTAACTCTACAACCTCCATCCCACAAGGGTTCCGTCTCAAGAATGGGGTTGAAAACAAAATGCTGGGCTGTCTGGACTGGGTTGTGAAACACATGGTCTAGTTATATCTGTCTTTGCATATAGACATGTGAAATGAGTTTGTTTATTTCCTGTGGATTTGTAAGTACAGATGAGAGCCTAGCCCATACATATTACTAAACTGGTTTATTAAACTGGTTTATTAGATTATTAAACTGGTTAACTGGATAATTAAGGTGGTATTGTTACAATTCATGATCAGTTTTGCATGCAAATTTAAGCTTGTCAAAATGAAAAGCAGTACACACATTCACCACCAGATGGCAGCAGCATACTAAATAATCAATTTTCTATTTCGGCTTACTCAATGTAGGTCTATAACCAGTTACGTTTGATCCTGGTTTGCCTAAACTTAATTATTTATCGTGTTGTGGACACAATTATACATAAGTAAAAAATAAGATATTTTTTTGTAAAAAAGTTTTTACAAACCCGACAATTGTTTGGTCGTTGAACCTTTGAGTTATTTCAACAAATTCAAAAATATAAAAAATATTTTCAAGCGATTACTTCGTCCAAAATACTTTATAACGTCAATTACCACGTAGTCTGATAGGGAACACTTAATTTGAATATTTGAATATAGGATTTGAATATAGGAATTAACCGGACATATTTCTTGAAGACAACTAATCTCAGCACATCAGTGCTCAGGACTGCAGAGGGTCTCATACCTTCTTGTCACACAAAACTCTAGTGGCCTCTAACAGTGAGATAATTAGGCAGGGACACCAGCCTCGCAGGCACAACCAAGATCTCACACTCCAAACACAACAAAGGAGCGGGTGAAAATGCGTCATGCGTGTAGAAAGAGTCTAGACTGTGTTTGGGATATCAAACACCCCCCCCCCCCCCCCAGTTTACAGTAATCAAAGACTACATGCATTTATAGAATAATTTGTATTAATCATTTTGGACACAGTTGTTATTTAATTTCTTGTAACATATGGTATATTTAACTACATAAAATATATGTAAATTCAAAAATATTTTCCAGGAATTAAAAATTATTTAAATGTTTAAACATCACTGAGGTACTTTTTAACAAAAAGATATTTTTCAACTGCAGACAGATGGAAAAGAAACAGGTGCACTTTCCCTTCCATTCTATCATCCTCTTTTTCTTTTGGTGTGATGAAATTTATGATTTATTATTCTTGTCTTATTATCAAATGGGGTCCGTTCATGCTGCATGATAAGAACTAGCAATTAGTGTATGCAAATGAGAACGGACTACAGTGAGCTTTCACTAATTTCTTGACAGATGAACAAAGAAAAGTGCACCGTGCTCATATGGGTTTGGGTCTTTATTTTTTAGCTTCCATACGTGTATGTGTCTGTGGTTTTCTACTACAAGTGCCCTTGTAGGGACATATATCGCATAGTTTGTCATGTTTTATAAAGACTTGGGCTGCAACTCGGTTGATATGGAAACTAATGTGTTAATGTCCTGATGGCTGTTTAGAGAGTTGCTAAAACATACCACTGCTCCATAATGTCCTGATTCCTCAACTGTGTGCACAGGATCATTCAAGATAATCTCTCATTAACACACTGCTATTTGTTCTGTCTGGTCATCCTGCTTTGCTAACCAAAAGATAATCCAATAAAATTGAAACTTTAAAATACCTTTTTTATCTCTCACTATGGATATGTTTGTCTTTGCTTCTTATTGGTATAATTCACAAATAAAGGCTGGTATAGACTTTGAAGTCTGGGCTTTTTGTACAAATGTGCATTCCACATCGGACAGAATGATTTAGGGCATTTGATTGTTGGCTTTGCCTCTCTCATTAACCAAAGCAAATTTACTGATGCAGAGACTGATGTTGTTTGATGAAGACGTAGCAAACTGTGGTATACGCATGCAGTCTGTTCCTCGCATTAAAAAAAAGTTATCTTTGTAGGGCACATAGTTAATCCTTCCATTTAATAAGACCTTGCCATAACTTTATAACAGTTTGCATATATAGCAAATACAAATATTGTATTCATTTGTATGGATTAGACAACCACAGAGTGAAATATGTGTTTTCTTTACACACGCTACCTTCCTGCCTCTTCTCAAACATTTGGTGCATTGGAGTGTGTGTGTGTGTGTGTGTGTGTGTGTGTGTGTGTGTGTGTGTGTGTGTGTGGCGAGACAGCAGAAAAAAACATGGTCTGTGGGATTTGATTCTTTTGACAATGGAAGCATGTATCAGATCTTTCTTTCATTCAGTGTTCTAAATGTTTCAAAAGCAAACTTTCTTTCCCGGGGAGTCAGGGCACGAGTTCTCCACTGAAATGTTTGATGTTCATCTCTTCTGTTGCAGAGCGAGATGAAGTAAGTACTTAATTCATGAGGACATAACAAGGAAGCTATTAAGCAAACATATTTCCCAGTTTCAGCTGGCATGAAGGAACCACTCAGGGCAAGAAAGCCAGTAGTTGGATTTTTAAAAGATAATTGCCTAAATGTTTACAAGTAACTGATGCTAAGGGTTTAAACTGCAATAACAGTTTTAAGAATGCACCATGCAGCCTTCTAACTTGCTTGTACGAAACACACAAGTGTAGTGAGCGTGAAGGTGACACGAAGGGTTGAGAAGGTGCCCCCATTCCTGGTGCTCCCACGTTCCCTCCTCTTGCCCTTTTGTGTAATAACAAGAGGGTATAACCCATTTGTGCAATAGTACGGCAGAACAGAATATCCAATTTCCACAAGTGCAGCGGTGGGAAGTATTTAGGCTACTTGAAGTATATGTCTTAATGAGAAAAGACAAAAAGGAACCCCATGTGCATGTTTTATGCAGTCTGTTCCTGCACATGAATAATTATTTATGAACACGAAGCCTAAGAGGAAGCCGTGGAGAAGGAGAAAGAGAAAAAGAACCCGGTGAAAAATTTAAAAGGAGACGTTAAATGAATATTTAAGGGAGGATGAAATATTTAATGGAAACAAATGAGGCAAACATTTAAGGCCGCATGATAAATAATGGCGCGAGTGGCGCGCCGAGTGTCCTCGCCGTTGTGCGCGCGAGCGCATCGCCACGGCGACCTCAGAATTCCCGCCACGCTCGCGCCCGCCGTCTGGTCCCGGTCCCGGTTTGTTTTCCGTACGGCAGCCGTTCGTGGGGTTGGACGAGTCTGTAGGTTAGCGTGTGTAGACTGGCAGGGGAATATTAGCTTTTTGTTGAGAGCAGGTGAGATGGATGCGGGAGAAGTGAGGATGGAGAAGTTCAAGGCAGGACGCTGAGATCCTCACGAGGGAGGGATGATGTGTTAGGAGAGGACATGACACCAGCTGGCTGAATTAAGACTCAGGGTGAAGTTCAGTTGAGCTCTCTCTTTTAGCCAGGAAACAAACTGTACACAGACAGTGTGTAGATTAACACTTGAATCTTCTTCACATTCATAATTCCCTTTTCTGAAGTTTCTGAGTGGGTGGAGCACGACTTCACTTCAGACCACGTCTCCGAGGTGGACCGCTGTGAGTTCGAGCGAGGCCAGCAACTGCACGTTTGTTTCCAGACTTCCATTCGGCGTCTGGGTTCTGCGCCCTGCAGGCTGTGCGTGCATTTCTGATCAGTACTCAGTACTCAGTAATCAGTACTAAGTCATCTGAGCTTTAAGGTAGCAGCCAGAGGCTGAGTGCAGATGTTGCCTTCACGGCCCGGTTTGGTTCACTGTCTCTTGCATCATCTCAGGGAATGTGAAGTCTGGAGCTCAGCCTAGCTGGTGGGCTGTGATGTTTCCCCAGGACGTGCCATGTGCTCCTTGGTCTTCTGTGTACCACTTCTGAGGCTACAAGTGCCGTTTGAATACATCTGCAGTAATCTCCACCCTACCAACAGATTTGATACATCGGGATGTCAGTGTCTGCTCACAGCGGGTGAAATCCTTCTTTCCTCTGTTAGTCCAGGCTAAATATACTGTAAATCTATCCAACAGTTGCTGTATAATGGATTATATATTCTGGTCTGGCAGAACGGTGTTGCGTTTAATAATATTACCAACATATATAAATAAAAAAGTGGTGATTCATCACACCCCTTATTCAAGGTTTTAATGTTTTTGGCAGTGGTCACTGACCTCTTGTTCAATGTTCATTTTTCCTGATTTGAAAATAATTAAATCAGCAAACAAATAATTAATTGAGTCAATGAGAACAATTAGTTCAATGATGCCTTTGAGAATTGGCTGTGCATAGTGAATTGGTTCATTATCATACTGCAAAATAATTGAGTGGAGCAAGTGTGTGTGTGTGTGTGTGTGTGTGTGTGTGTGTGTGTGTGTGTGTGTGTGTGTGCTGTCGTATTTATATCTGTATGGTTGTGGTTTCCCATGAATCAGTATTTCTTCAACTTTAGTTTTTATACTTTCCTTCCTTTACAGACTGATAGCAGCGTCAACCTCTCATCCACCCATCACCTTCTGATCGCTTCCTGTTTACCTCCGTCGGAACAAGTAACCAAAGTGTCCTGCGCTGGCCCACGACAGAAGCGATGTGCTGGCCCGTGTGTTGAACTCTGTTGCTCACTGAACACTTCACCACTAATGTGTCTGAGCCGCACGGGCCATCCGTCAGACGCTGGGAGGTTGTGGACGCCAGACGGCGTGTGGAGGTCTGGAGCTGCTGTCTCCGCTCCCCCCACAGAGCGGCTGCCCTCGTCTCACCTGCAGGCGGACATCATTACCCCCGTGAGGTGTGGCTGTGCCGCCCTCGCTGAACACTTCCGCTGCCCCTGGGGTGTAGTGTGGCAGGCCCAGCCCTTCGTGTTGTTACTGTGGCCGTGGCTTTGGCACAGGGATCAGGTCTTCTGGCAAACGTGTGCCTTCAAACATCTCCTTTGCCACAACATGCCCATCGGTCCACCACGCCTTAACGTGCTAGTGTTGAGCTTCGTTAAAACCATAGTTAAAGTGTTCTCTGTTTGAACCTTAGCTATCTGTTTGGGATCTGTGGCCAGTAAGGTTAGTAGTTTTAAATGATATTGTAAGATAAAGATTTTAATAATGTTATGTTTATTTTTATACCTGCATGTTTCATGTGAATGTAAAAAGAGTCCATTGTGTGTGAAGGTGTTCATGGAGGTGTTTGGTGTTCAGTACCAGCAGGTGTTTTAACCTGTTCCGTCTCTGTGGGATTATGTGTAAGGCATCACCCAAAGGGAACAACCTTCTTTTAGCTCCCTGCCTAATTAATGCATCACCACAAATTTCCTCTAAATGCCTCTCTCCATATCTAACCTTGTTGCAAAGAATTATACGTTTCCTGCTCACATTACCCATCCTCGGAGAATTCTCATATGGTCCTGTTCATAATTACTGGTGGGCTTCAAAGCAAATGCCGTCTTTTAAGTACATTAACGCCCATACTGTTTTTTTTAGCAAGTTTTTGTGTTCACATGCTTTATTGTTGGAGTTTATACAACAGTATTACAGAAATTATCTTTTAAAAGTCAACAATCCCTTTTTAGATTTTCAAATACATTGCATGCATGTATTTGGGAGTAACCACAACTTGTATATTCTGCACGTGTGGGGGTTACTCTATATTCTGTTCGGTTCATAATTAATTCATGACACAGTGAGCATATTTAATCTATAAATTTTGTCCCACTAGGATATGTTTTTGTTAACTGACATCAACCACTGAATTAAAAACCAGCCCCTGAACTGTGTTGGAACTATCAGGACAAACGGGCCACAGCCCAGCTGAAGCCACTCGGGTTAATTAACGTTAGCTGGTAAACATGGCAAGTTGCACAGATCTAGTGGCCAGCAGCGTATGCCAAGTTCATGCCTGATGTTTCCTAATTATGTCCAGTGCCCAGGGGGCAGCTGGCCGCATCGCTGATCTCATGCCCCGGAGCGCCGAGTGACTGCGGCCCGGCTCATTTCTCCTACCCGGACACCAAATGTAAGTGAAGGTGAATCTCAGTTTAATTTACACAGCCGTCCTGGACTATAAACCTTCAGGTTTTACTGCTGAGATGAAGCGCAACCCTGTTAAGCCAGAGAGACGTTCGCTAGTTGTTAAAGAGCGAGTGCCGTGTAGTATTTTAACCCGAGACCATAAAGCATAATAATAGCAGTGTTTGCCCCTAAAACACAGCTGCCTTCACACACAGATCACACGGGTCTTCCTGGCTCCACGCTCATGGAGACCAGAACCCTGACTCAGCACTTTCACTTTAGTTTTTCTCTTCGTTTACGGCCCGTGGAATGAAACGTTCCTGCCTTGCAGCGTGAGATCTTCCTCTGATATAATGGACGCTGTGTGGACAGACAGGGCCAGCCCAAAGCTAGCAGCTCCAACCCTGACCAGGTTAACCAGACGCTAGTGGCAAGAATGGTGAGAATGAGAAACAATAAACAAACTTCCACTCAAAATTGAATGAATTTGTAGACATATTAAAACATAAAATAGGACCCATTCAAACCACTTATAAAATTACCTACTGTTTAAAGAGAGACATAAACAGCATTTGACTGAAACCCGCACTTAACATATGCACTCTGAACACTTTGTAGGAAGACTGAAAATGTGAAAAGTAAAAAAAAATGTGACATATTTCACAAGTGGTGAAATCACTAAATAGATAAAGTATGCATAATGACACTTGATCATCATTTGAAATCAACATTCATAATATTGGTTCAACACTAAATTAAAAGCACACTGTACCACAAATGGCAAAGTTAAGATACTTGTGTATTCAAACAAGATATCTCTTTATCTCCATTTGGGAGAATCGTTGAGTTGCATGTGCTGTAATGACATCAACAAACACACTGTCTCCTGATTATCTTGCAGTTCACGTTTCTGTAGTCTGGGTTGAGGTTATCTAGTTATAAACACAAACCATTTGTTTGAACTTTGGTTGAGGAACATCTATTGGTATTATCCAGTTGATTGAAATTGCATGAGAAACTGATTGTGAGGCAACTAAGCTTATAGCTATTCTTTATCTATTGCTGTCAATTTCTATTAATCGATATAACATTAACGGTAAATAAACAGCAGAGGTGTTTTTGCTCTATTTCAACCCCATCCTGATGTTTTAGCCTCTTGAAGACTTTGTCAGATGCCTCATATCCAAACAGTGCATGACCACAGGAATTCTTGTTTCTTTCTTTGTGGAAAAAAAAGACAATCTTTTCTCTCTGGTTTTCCGAGACCTCTCTCTGTATTTCAAGTCATACTGACCTAAAAAGGTTGATCAAAGACTGTTGGAACTTCGCAGCCTGCAGCGAGCAATAAATTGGACCATTCCATGTTTTTGCACCGACAAATTATTCTCCTGAGCCCTAACATTCTTAGTAGCAACTCAATTAGCTAGAGACAGATGTAGCAAGTATTCAAAATTTAATGTTTAATGGATTTTTCAATATTTTATCATCTCTAGTCCTAGTTAGAATGGAAATACTCAATTTTGTGAAAATAATAACTATTTGCTTATAATTCCCACATAAACTGGGAGTTTGTGCTGTGTGCGTGACAGCATCAGATGTTGGCGAGACTGCGCTCTCTGTAAATCCCCGCGGGCTATTCCACCGTGCTGAAGTGGCTCGCGCGCTCGCGCTTTCATGTGGCTGCTCAAAGACAATAGTCCTGCTCTTTCAGAGAGGATAGACTTTCTCCAGACACTATTCCCTCAGCTTTAGACACAAATAATAAGAAAAAGTTGACTGGAAAGAGAAAAGTCACAAACCTAACAAGCTCTGACAGGTCACATATTAAATAGCATGCGCGCGCGCGCGCACACACACACACACACCCATACCCATATATATTAGGGGTGTAACGGTACGTGCATTCGTACCGAACCGTCACGGTACGGATAGCACGGTTCGGCAGTTCCATCCTATAGGAACGTGGGAAGACCAGTGCGCGTAATGCAGAAACGAAGTTCAAACGCGAGTTGGCTGTACACCTTTGCTAAGCCTGCCATGCTAACTGTAACTCCTATTAGTGTAACTCTATTTTGGGTTCCCTGTGAACTACAACAGCACGTGAGAGCGGGTCGTAGGTCGAACCAGGACGGGAGGTTCGCAGAAACAGTTCCAACCTTCTAACACATCGTCCAGATGTGCCAATAACCAGAACTAATACAAAAAAGGAGCAACTCAATTACTAATCCCCACTGTAGCACTCTTTGTTTAAATATAGTCTATATTAAACAAAATAAAAACACTTCTCTTATGACAACTTTTTTAAATTCTATTTTCTATTTGATAATAATAAACATTAGAGCTGCTTTTCAGCCTATATACAGTTGTGATCAAATTTATTCAACCCCCACTGAAATAAAGTGTTTTGGCCAGTTTGACATTGATTTTGATCATTTCAGTCATCTTATTTACAATTATATCAAAGAGGCACTTATAAATTAGACAAACATAACATAATATTTATGATGGAATAACCACAAATGTCTTTACTGTGCTCACATCATTATCAGTTTTATTCAACCCCCTAGTGACATTATTTTTTAGTACTTAGTACAACATCCTTTTCCAGTTATGACAGCTTTCAAGCGTGAAGCATAGCTTGACACAAGTGTCTTGCAGCGACCTATGGGTATCTTAGCCCATTCTTCATGGGCAAAAGCCTCCAGTTCAGTCACATTCTTAGGCTTGCGCACTGCAACTGCCTTCTTTAGGTCCCACCAGAGGTTCTCAATTGGATTTAAGTCTGGTGATTGCGATGGCCACTCTGGAATGTTCCAGCCTTTCATGTTCAACCATGCTCTAGTGGACTTGGATGTGTGCTTCGGATCATTGTCCTGTTGGAAGGTCCAACGTCTCCCAAGCCGCAGGTTTGTGACTGACTCCATCACATTTTCCTCCAAGATCTCCTGGTACTGAAGGGAATTCATGGTACCCTGCACACGTTGAAGCTTTCCTGTACCATTAGAAGCAAAACAGCCCCAAAGCATAATTGACCCCCCGCCATGCTTCACAGTAGGCAAGGTGTTCTTTTGTTCATAAGCCTGGTTCTTCCTTCTCCAAACATAGCGCTGGTCCATTGTCCCAAACAGTTCTAATTTAGTTTCATCTGACCACAGTACACTGTCCCAAAACCTTTGTGGCTTGTCCACATGACTTTTGGCATACTGCAGTCGACTTTTCTTGTTCTTTGGAGTCAGCAAGGGGGTGCGTCTGGGCGTTCTGGCATGGAGGTCTTCGTTATGCAGTGCGCGCCTTATTGTCTGAGCTGAAACTTCAGTGCCCACATCTGACAGGTCTTTTTTCAGTTCCTTAGCAGTCACGCGGGGATTTTTCTCCACGTTACGCTTCAGGTAGCGCACAGCAGTCGCGGTCAGGATCTTCTTTCTGCCACGACCAGGTAACGTTTCCACTGTGCCCTTTAACTTGAACTTGCGAATGATACTTCCGATAGTGTCTCTTGGAATATTTAACAACTTCGCAATCTTTTTATATCCATTGCCATTCTTGTGAAGAGCAATAACCTCTTCTCTTGTCTTCTGGGACCATTCTCTTGCCTTCACCATGCTTGGAATCACACCAGTAGATGTCTAGAAGGAGCTGAGTATCACAGTCCTTTTAAATCTGCCTAATTGGTGCTTATCATGCTTGATTGCTGCTCGTTGACATCCACAGATGTTTTCAATACCTGATGGAAAACACTGGAATGAACCTCTGTTCTTAGGAGTGGTAGTCGTAAAGGGGTTGAATAATTGTGTCAATGAAGAAATCACAAAAAGGCCATTTAATACTTTATGACAAAAAAAATTGATGCTATCTTAGTTGCATTTAGTTCTTTAACAAGTCCTTGTAAGATTTCATTATGAACACAATTACAAATGTGCACTGAATTCCATAAAACCCTTCACAGCATTGGGGGTTGAATAAATTTGATCACAACTGTATGACCTATGTTAGAGTGTATGTTCACAGTTCACATTTAGTGCATTATCTAATAATAATAGTAACCTGCACAACTAAATGTTCAAAATAAACTGACAAAAGAAACCCAGACTCTTCCAAATTTGTACCGAACCGCGTAGGTCCATACAGTGGTGTGAACTGAACCATCAATTTTGTGTACTGTTACACCCCTAAAATATATAATTGCTTTGAGCATCATATGTATTGTCCAAAGGAGAGTATTTTTTAAGCTCAACAGTATTCATTCAAACTAAATAACAATAAAAAGTCACCCCTCTAGTAAATAAGAACGCACTATTTGATTTAATGCCATCAGAGCAGACTGATAACACAACTCGGCCATGGCTGTCACTATCTGCTCCCTGAATAACAGGCCCACAGTTTAAGAGGCCCTAATGGATGACATGCTCTCTCTGAATAATGGGGCAGAAAGAATAATCACATCAAAATGTGTATGTCAGTGTCAAATATATATATATATATCAACCTCTTTCATCGATCACCTCAGCAAAGACCCAAGGTTTCTGAATGACAGCCAGATATGCTTAAAGTCCTGGCATTTTGGAAAGGGCATGTCATATTAACCCTTGGAAATGAAGTCACCCCAGCGTGCTTGAAGCCAGGTTCTTAACAGTGACTGATCTGGGTGCTTTTCAAGCGTCATTTGTCACAGATGGTTCTCTAGCTGTGCTCCATGACACGTGGCTATAACTGGTCTTAATGGGTAAGAATGACAATCATTGGCAACCCACAACTGTACAACTGGGTAACCCTAGTTATGGGCCACTGATTTAATATATCAGTATTTAAAAAGAAGACTGAACTAAAAGAGACAGTCTAAATTAGAGATCAGGTGCAAAAAACATAGGACATTCATTCATTTCAAAATGTTAGTTTTTCAGTAGTGATAGCAAAACAGAGAAATCAAGCATTTTATTTCACTGTCTAGTTTTAAATATTAGTGTCTTTTAATTCATAATATAAAACTATAAATTGTAAAGATTTTGCTAGCAGTCTTTACAGTCTATATTTTATGATTTAGCAGACCACATGCCACTGTATGAATAGCATTATTATTAAATGTTGTGTTACTGATTGCTAATGACCGTCTTGCTTTATTTAAAGTGGGTTCAGACTACAGTCAGAATATTTCACAGACATATTTCATATATGATTTAGTCTAGTTTTAGCATAGGGGTTGCATTTTGTTTAGCCACGTCACTGGACTAGGAGGGATAGCATGAAGTGGCAGTCCATAAAATGAGTCTGTGTATTTCGAGCTGTAAATCACATGGCGGTGTGTACATAACTGGCTAGAACTGCAGTGCAAACAGCCCATTTACTACCTCACAACAAGAAAATGATGCTTCTGCCTCAGCGCTCAAGTGGAATGCCAATATAGTATTGACAAAATGTCAGCGTCCTGCTATAAGCCCCTATTCACAGGCCATTCCGCTTCCCTTTATGAGGATATAGTCGTAGCAAGACAGATGCCTGCCCCAGTCAGGGTCAAGGCTCCGCTATAATGACACTCAGTACCTCGACGTCTCGCGTTAACGCCAGACAGCATCACACAGACACAACGAGTGCAGTAGTGAATAGTTTAGTAAAAGAAGAGCAGCGTTAAGGCCTTTTGTATGCATTTGCTCGGTTCTTAGTTGAGAGTTCATAGTGTTCTGGACTGTTTGAGTATGCATTGTGTACACACTTACCACAGCCTGGCCATGACCTTAGAATGACCCCTTTGAACCCTGGTGTCTTTTGTAAGAGTGTGTTGTTTCGCTGTGCAGTTGGCAGCTCACACACGGACCTGCTGCGGTTCTCATACGTTGCTGTAGAAATGCGCAGTTGGGTTTTCTTCAGACAGGCTGTCCCTGTCTTTAGCAATATGCACAACCACTGGCTTTAGCTGCATATGTGGCTGGAGTTGAAATTGGCAAGGACTATAACGCTTTTATTGCTCCACATTTGCTTGGTGGATCTGGGACTACCTCTGTGCATAATTAACTACCAGTGAAGTGTTCCCCAGAGTCGCTCTGTCTGCTTTATTAACAAAGTAATGCAGTTATGCTTTAATTGGCCTTTTTATTGTTAGGCAAATTAGATGAAATGATAGAGCACATGGCTCAGGAGAAGAGACCATAAATGGATTCTTTGTCCATTAGAATATGTTAGAAAGGAGGTAATGCTGTGTGTTTCTTTATATGTTATGTTTGTTTCAGATGCTAAGCTTTGTTGTTACTGGCTCTGGTATGTTTAAATATTGTTTTCAAAACGGCTTTATACTGGTAATAAGCTGAGCATTGTTTCTTTTTAAGCACCGAGTCTTTTCCTAGAGCAATGTGAGAACAAACGTGTGCATCCTCTCACACAGGCTCTCATTCCAAGCCAGTAGAAAGAGCAATCTGCTGCTGCGCTCCTATGCTGCTTCTTATGGGGAAGGTAAATGTGTGTCATTTTATAATGGATAGCATTGGTTTAATACATTTCAAGGTCTTTTGTAAACTAATTGAATTGAAAGGCAAACATAGTACATCTCTGCAGCAAAAAAAAACTTTACTCGGGCAAGATTCAAAACTGACGTTTGCTGTGGTTGAAGGTTTCACCTGAGGCAGAATCTGTTCTTTTAGCTGTGGAATAACGTCTGTGCTATCACTAGGCTGTCAGTCCTTTGACTGATTAACCATGCTCACAGTGAAAACTGGAGCATCCTGCCACAGTCAGTGAATTTGGGCATCTATAGAGGATATTTTTTTAGTCTTTAACATACATATTTATCACAATGTCTTTATAGTCTGTGCACAGTCCAATGGTAAGCAGACTTTAGTGCAAAATTCTCTTAAAACTTCTCTTAAAGTGCTTGAGGATTCTCTTTCTATTCAGATTTCCAGTATTTGTGCTGAAATGCTTTTCTGTTGCGTGACCCAGGAGATTCTGCTCCCATCACTGCATGGAGATGTGTGTAGCTCATTCACATGTACTATGTCATGAGTGTTGCACTACATTGTACTTTAGCTGTAATGCCGGTTCTCGTGTCAAATTTGTTTACGCTATACATTTATTCTGTAATTTGTCTTTATTTTTTTCCATATCTCACGTGGCAATAAATATCACTATTCCTGAAATTCCTTTCAAATTTTGTGGTAACATTCAGAGGAAAAGGAAACCTGTTTTGAGTGGGTAATTATTTACATCTTCCACATGGGCATGTGTATCCCTTCCTGTAAACATATTGCAGTGTAAAAGGTCTTTGGAATTAGGTCACCGTATCGTGCAGCTAGCATCCCCCCTGCCCACAAGGGCTCTTTGCTTGTGGAAGGTAGCCAGGCAAAATCAGCAACTGGCAAATAGCTTCAAAGTACTATCAAGGGGCATCAGCAAGGAATTTCCTTTGAAAGAGTTACATTATTCAAAATATGGATTGAGAAAGTTCCAAAAGAGAAAGGAAGGTAAAAAGGCGGTCTTAGCTGTTACCACTGGAGACATTTTCTCCAAAGCGTAGCTCAAAGAAGACAACCAGGGGCCTTGGCTGCGGCTGTGAGGACATCAAACACATCTTCCATGTCTTCAAGGGAGACTGGAGGCCTTGTATTTTGCTGGCATAGTATCTTGAGTGCTGGAGGAGCCCTAAACAGCACAGAGGCGACGACAGAGAGTTACCTGCAAACTGGCTCTTAGCACAAAGTCCTCCCTTTTTTCACAACGTATCGTTCGTGTTGTGCCAAGGATGGATAGGGACTTTCTGCCGTGGTTGTGAGCTTCCAGAGAGAGCGGGCACAGGGGGGCACAGGGCACAGGGGGGCACGCTGTCCTTCGGTCTCCCAGCGTTCCTACTGACCTGGCCCTGGGTTTTATTTAACAATCACAAGGCTATGACCTGAAGTGATAAAAGAACAAAGGGGGGGGGGGGGAGCTTGGCAGCAGAGGTGGTGTCCCTTTCTCCCCAAAGAAATTAGGGCTGGTAATGTTTCAGCAGCGACTCCGTTATCCTCTGTGACCGGTTAAATGTTATGGATGCATATGTGTGTGTGTGTCCTCCATCCTGATTCTACATACCTGTGTCAGGATGGGGTGTCCTGCTTGGAGGTATAGCAATCTGGCCACGCAGCCCTTGTGTTTGACAGTTTCAGAGGTGACAAATGGCAGCAGTTCCTGTAAGAAGGTTACATTTAAAGGCAATGCAGTGGAATACTGACTGCTAAATCACTGTCAGGGAAACTAATGATAAGATATCATAAGACAACAGGAAACCATGAAAGATTGAGTGCGCTCGCTGGCATCTTAATCAACCACTGTCTGCGATGCCTCTCATTCATCTTGATTTTGCATAGACATGCACATAGTCTGCTCACCGTTGAATGGATACATCAACTTGTCACACAAAGTGACACACAAAGCCTTATTTAAATTGTAAGTAACAGGGCCCTTTGTTGTGGTCTCGGTGACGAATGAGAAGACATAATAATAACAAAGAACACTGTGTCTGTCTAGCTCTTTCAGGCCGAGTTATCTGTGTATTGACTGTGGAGGAAATGCAATGTCACAATCTCTTGTGAAAATTTTGATTGAAAACATGCATAAATATTGACCCTAACACACTTGTATTCGTATGATTTTTGTCATTGTATTTGATGATTAATAATCTATAAATAGCCATTCATGCTCACCAAAAATTTGGTTTTACATGAAGAAAATATCTTAATGC
The DNA here is from genome assembly GCF_052324685.1 of Brachyhypopomus gauderio. Classification (NCBI taxonomy): domain Eukaryota; kingdom Metazoa; phylum Chordata; class Actinopteri; order Gymnotiformes; family Hypopomidae; genus Brachyhypopomus; species Brachyhypopomus gauderio. Next base: position 34,909,810 of record NC_135215.1, on the reverse strand, counting down.
AATGAGTTATATCTGTGATCTTATAATGGGTAATGGCTCATTAACTCATGAAAATAAAACCACTCTTTAAATGCGAACAAATCTGTCTATTCGGATCCATCACACCTGCTGTAGTAATTCTTAAAACCCACACTAGGCAGAATAACAAACAGGGAAGGAGCCAGAAACCCGAGGAGTGGTGATGGCATCTTGACAAGTCTTTAAGTAATTCCATCAAGCACAAATAGCCTCGAGCTGTCTGGCTTCATTGATTAAGGTGTTAAGACGCTTCCATCAGAAAGCTCGTTGAGAGTGGTCCACACATTATATATGGTGAAAACAAACAACTATCCTCATTTCAAGGCCACTGATCTGCTAAAATAATATAGCTGATACAGTGATCTGCTAAAATTATATAGCTGATGCAGTGATCTGCTAAAATAATATAGCTGATATAGTGATCTGCTAAAACAACACGCACTTTAGGATGGAGACAACAGCAGAAACACAGTTGCCTAAATTATCATACAGGAGGCCTAAATTAAAAAGAGGAATTAAATATTCGTATTATGTTTTTGTATTTTCTCTCGGTCCCCCTGCCCTTGACGTAGCTGCAAATGGTTTAATGTTCTTCTCTTCAGTGTGGGACACAGCACCTCATTAGCGACAGGGTTAAAAAAACCAACAACCTTCACGTGACTATTTGTGATGTGGACACTCGGTGTCCAGGAATCCCAAGGACATGTCAACTGTCCCCGATTAAACAGTATTCATTCTGTCAAACCGCCACGTTGGAGCGAAATGGGCCCCGGTTCTGTGATTGAAAGGAAAAGGTGGGAGATGATATCGCCCGGAGGCGACACCGGATAGTGAAATAATCTTTAATCTCTGTCCCTCCCAGGCAGTGGCAACACCTGTTATCCTGGACGGCGCAGTGCGAAAGGGCGACGCACAGCCTCTTTTAAAGGCCGCTCATTATTGCACTAATTATTCACATAGGTGCTGGGTGATTACGGACGCCCGTTCAGGTGAACAGCCGGTTCGGCACCAGCTGAGACGGACCCAGCCCGGCGGAACAGGCGCTGGTCTCCCTCGTTCTCCCTCGCAGATATTTGACCTCTTGTGTTGTTTGCAATCTGCACTCGGGGAGAAAAATAACAGCCAGAAACTTTTAATTGATGCAGAGAAACAGCGCTTAAAGACATAGGCTTTAGCCATCTGTTAAGTGTTTAGATATCCCCCCCCCCCCCCTTGAGAAGAGACGTGTTGTTTTGGGGGGGAAACAAAAGAGGAGAGGAGGGTTTCTGCTGTTCTCCTGCCTCCTCTCCTGCTCCCTGTTAACAGCCCTTACATCATTATTTGAATTGCAATTTTTTTTTTTGATGGTAGTTGTTGATAACACATTTTTGTTTTGCAGAATTTCTGCAAAGCCAATGCAACTGAAGTTGGACGTTGCATTCTGAAAAATGTTCACCGTCATGTGTTTAATGTGTCACATGGGTGTTTTAGTGGTTTTAACTATATTAGCGACTAGAGGGAATTCTGATTATTTAAATCTGATTTATCTAACTTTAGACTGGATTTTATTTGTTGCATTTTATTTCTCTTTTTGTATGGCTTGTATCAAAAGTGCACCAACGTATAATGTTAGGTGCCTGTATAAATGAGGTAATTATGTCTGGCTAAAAATTAATTATTTATTTAAATTCGACAATATTAATATCCATAGAGACACATTTAGTCAGAATTATGCCAATCACATAGGGATCGGAGAGAAATGTGGGAAATATATAGTTTAATTTCGTAATACTCTTAATTAAAATGATTTAAAAACATGTGGTGACACTGCTATTACAGCGTATAATCATGAAATAGAAATTCCTAATTAATATTAAAAGTAATACACTGGCCTGTTATATAATTCCCCAAATGCGGGATTACTGTCAGTCACCTATCTGGTGGCCAGTCTAATGACTCCTGTGTTTAAGAAACACAGGATCAAAGGGTAAATGAGTGAAAGCAGCACATTTATCTCTTTAAGACTGTTTGCTGTAAATTGCGTCGTTTGATGGCGTTAATGGCCCGCCTTCCTTCGACACCGAGATCGTCTGAACTTATAAATATGAATGGCTGTTCGGCAAATCCCTCGTGATCGTAGCTGCAGAACACGATGGAGCATTCACACGTGCTGCTGTAAGTGACAGTGACACTACAAAGGTGAAGCGTGCAGCTCACAGCAGCTCATTACTGCAACCATGAACACACGGTCCGTCTGCTCGCTGTACCTACTATTGTACATAAGTGCATGGACGTAAATTTGATTTCAAAAGTGGGGGGGACATGGATTCGTCGCTATTTAAATATTTGGTTTTAACCGTAAAAACTGGGGGGGACCAAAGCCGGCTTTTGAAAAAGTGGGGGGGACATGTCCCCCCCGTCCCCCCCCAAAATTACGTCCGTGCATAAGTGGGCACTGACTCATTTAGGCGACCCCGTTTGACATTTGCTAGCCTATACTGTGATGTGGATTGTACCAGTGCATTAAGGTTGTGTGGTTACATTTTATAATGGTAGTGGAGGATCTCACGCTAAATCAGGTATTTGCTCATGCTGGATCATGAGATTATGCTGGTGGTAGATTGCTGGTATAACAGTAAAAGCTGGTGGTCACTATCTGGGTTTATACCTTTGGTCACTGCCACTTTCTCTACTGGGCAAGCAAGAGAGTGCGACCTCAAACACCTAAATCACTCTGGAGCCAGAGCTGACCAGAGATGTCTCTTTGAGAGAGAATGTCTCTCACCATTTTTCAAGTGCTAGAATATATCCGCCACTCTAGTGTTTTTGTCCTTCTTTTCTCTCTTTCTTTCTGTCCCCAAATCCACAGTGGTATTACGAGAAACAGATTGCTTGCCATGAATTTAAACCCACAGACAACCTTGAGGAAAGCCAACTCCAATGACAAACATAATTCTTCAAGGAAGTTTAGAAAGATGGCAGTGGGAGAATGCAATACGGCAACAGGGGTTCCTCGGAAAGGTCAAGATTTGTCTGTCTGCAAGCCCAGCTCAAACATAAATGCTCTGTAATACCAGTTCTGGTGATTGCTTTACTCTCTAGACAATGTCAATTTTGTCGAAGGCGTGCCAGATTAAGCCGCTGCTGTGTGAAGGGTCCTTGTCCACGCGGTGTCTCGTCAGAGAAACAGGTCCTAAAGCCCATGTCTATTACAGCACAGACCCACAGGACAGATGTTGAAAGCTTAGGGGGGCAATGGAGAATAATAGCACATTAAATTCCTAATGTCTCTGGGATGCTGCATTCAGAGGGGAGAGAAGTCTCTGGTGAGGCAAACACCTTGTTTCTCCACCCTCCCCTCCACCCGTGCTTTCTTGTTTTTCTTGCCCGCTATCCGCGCCTGGCCCTCTGTGTTCCTCTTTCTCTCTGTGCCCCCTGCCTCCTGAAATCCTACCCCCAAGCTACACACCACACACACCATTCATCACAAGCTTGACCCGCTCAGATGAGAGAGAGAGGATACAATGGGCTAATGAACTCATTAAAATTTGTGCACATCAGTGAACGTGTGTGTGTGTGTGTGTGTTTGTGCATGTGCACGAGGGTGTGTATATTCGTGTGTGTGTGTGTGTGTGTGTGTGTGTGTGTGTGTGTGTGTGTGTGTGTGTGTGTGTGTGTGTGTGTTTATGCATAATGTTTATGTGTACAAAGGGGAAGGGGGGACCATTTTACTCCGGATTCATCTAGAGGAAAAATGGGCCTGCAATGCAAACCCATTACCCCTCCTCAGAGTTCAGACTGTAGGAATCAATCTTGGCTGATATGATAGCTGTTTGGAGAGGTGATATATATCTGGGCTTCTGTATACTTATGCCAATGGGAAAGTTGACAATGATAAAGATATACACAGTGAGCCAGAGGAGGCCAAGATTTATCCATCATTGTAATATTGCACTGTTTGTGCATGTATATGAATACACAGATATGTGTTTACAGCCTTTTAGTTGTGTTTGCTTTAAAAATGAGCTTGACTTATTGAAGTGACAGGTGTATTGTAAGCTATTTGCTAATGAGAGTAAATGTAGAGATGTTTCCTCTTCAGTGTTCAGTTCAGTTTAAACAGTGTTTTGTTATTCATCGGTGAACTCAACGGTATTCAAACAGCCTGAACAATCTAACGGAACACTGGTTTAATGTGACGTGTCAGCCAATATGTTGGGTGTTTGTGAATTTTAAATCGAGCCCAATCCATTTTAGGCTATTAACACTGTTTCTTCTCCAAACACTGTTCTGTAATACCATTGCTAATGCTGAACCCAGACCTTTAAAGACCTCACCTGAGGCAGGAAATGCACCTGGATGAGGATAAATCAGACTTCGGGCTTAATTAATCTGCTGTCTGCTTTGATGAATGGCTCTCAAACAGTCTTCTGCCAGACTGTGACGTGTCTCTCCCCGAGCTCTTGTGTGGACACAGTGTCTGTGTGAAAGTCAAAATGGGGACACGCAGGGCGCTCGCTCACTTCTGCGTTTTGAGCAAACTTCCTGGACGGCGGAGAAGTGGATGGAACAGCTGCCGTTAATGACGCCCTCCGTACGCCCCTCCGTACGCCCCTCCGTACGCCCCTCCGTACGCCCCTCCGTACGCCCCTCCGTACGCCCCTCCGTACGCCCCTCCGTACGCCCCTCCGTACGCCCCTCGCCCCTCCGTACGCCCCTCCGTACGCCCCTCCGTACGCCCCTCCGTACGCCCCTCCGTACGCCCCTCCGTACGCCCCTCCGTACGCCCCTCCGTACGCCCCTCTGTACGCCCCTCTGTACGCCCCTGCGTCCCTCTCTACCCAGGGTGTGTTTGTCAGTTTTGACAAAAATGATTTGTTGTCGGTAAAAATGGAGTGCCTCAGGGGGTAAACACATTAGTGTGAGTAATCTAATGTTGATATTTCTAATGAGAGGTGCTTAAACGATCTTAAACATACTAAGTCTAGTTACACATGTGAGATGCAACGGTGCAGTCGAAGTTGACTTTACTCTGTAGCTTTTGCTACAGCAAGGTCATGATAATGGATGATTCTTCTATGGTTAATTAACTAAAAGTCAGACTAAAATCACCAACCAACACAATGAGAGGATAAGCCTCGCTGCTGATTGCTTCTTTGTGCTAAAACTTTATTGTTAAATCAGTACTTAAGTTCTTTTATTTATTTGTTCTTAAATGATATGTATTAACATACAGTTACAAACCTGATGCTGTTTGTTTGTAATATTAGAACAATATAAATAGATATTTTAGTTGAAAGGTCTCTTGGGAACACGTACCCAGAATCAGACATAAACAATAACAATTATTCCATTTAAGCATGAAGCACAAGTGTACATTATTTATGACCGTATAAACACTTCTCAAATTATTGACAGTCTGCTTAGTTGGATGAGGGATGGGAATATCCATGTCACTGACAGTTGTTAGTTTGGGACAATAAACTAAACCCACCTCTTAAATCTTTAATGGGCCCTCACTAATCCCCTAGTTTAACAGGCAGACCCTGGGGGAGCATCTGTGCAACGCAGAGTGCCATGCTGCAATAGAGAGGCAACGCTCTCCTTTGATTTTTTTTCTTTGATCCATCCAATTTGATGCTAATTTCAGTCAAATTTCAGCATATGGAAATTTACACATAGAGTTCCATGACTTTGGCATTATTAAACAATGCCCTGACTCAGTTTGAAGTTGTTGTCATCTGATGTATTACTCGCGTGGTCTGACTGGGCCAGAACTAGCATAAAGGTAAAGGTTAACCCTATCAGTTATGCTACGTTCTTCTATTCTGACCACAATTTAGTGAATAATGAATTGAAGTGCGATGAATCATGCTTAAAATCTTTAAAATGCCACAGTTTAGGTGTAAGAGTGGAAGTCAGTTCTTTATGGTTGGCCGTAAAGGGCCCAGTTGTGTAAACTGTGCTATCGTAGCGTAGCTACTGTGTGAAGCTAACGAGCTGGTGAGTGGACCGGGTCCTGCCAGATGGGCTGGTGTTGTGGAGGTGATTGGAGGGGCTGGATGATGAGATTCAGAGGCCTAGCCCAGCCCATGGACTTAATTAAGCTAATCTCATCTCTATCAAAGCATTGCGGGGCTTGTGGGAACGCTATTATTCATGGCACTGGGGTAATTACAGGCACGTGGGTTAGTGAGCCAGCCAGCGAGAGGCTGGAAGTCCAACCCTCTAGGCTGTCACACCTCCAGGCCACTCGGTGGCAGTTACATGTGCCTCATCCCCTTTAAAATAGATCATTAATAGTGGGGAATAGGACTATATATATATATATATATATATATATATATATATATATATATAGCACCTTTGGATGTCCTGTTGGTTGTATCTATGTGTCAAGAAAATGCTGAGAAAGAGCATACATTAATTTTTCTTTCATTTTCTGAATGACGTGCTATAGTTTGTGGGGCTGCAACTGTACCTTGTGCTTAAAGTCTGGTATAGAAAATGTTAAAGATATTGCAGACAGAGCCGTTTTTGAGAGTCCCACTGTTCATATTAAACTTTTAGAACCTAGAAAAACAAGAGTGAATGAAGTAGTCTTCAGAGTCTTTACAAGAAGACTGAGTTGTCTGTCCTGGGTTGTCTTTCTCTTTCTGCCCTGTTCTCTCTCTCTCTCTCTCTCTCTCTCTCTCTCTCTCTCTCTCACATACATACACTTGTTCTCTGTGATGATTTTAATTAACATTAAGTGCACTTGTCCTCATTGATTCGCCATGACAATGTCTATAGTTATTAAATGAAATATCTAAATTGGAGCACATTTGAAATTTAGAAATTAATTTTATTATATACTATATAAAATAAATATATTACAAATGGCTGAAGAGAAATGATTTAGTATGTGGGTGGATCAGGGTGATTTACTATATTGGAATCTCTTAGGACTTTGCATAGATAATTTATCTAATAAGACAGGATGCATATTCATACGCTGGAACACTTTTAGGACACAAGAACAGTCTGTGCTTGGAGAACCTTGTTTTCTATAAATTTCCTTTTATTAAATAAAAAAGTGCAGCATTTATTTTCACAATCAAATTACACAGTAAATGTTCATATGACTGTTAACAAGATTGTTTCTATAAATATATCGGTGTGTGTATTTGAATTTGTCCTCTTCATGCAAATACACATCATACCAAACAAGATGTTTTTAAATTTTTGCATAAACACAATAAATATATTCCCATGCTAGTTAATTAGTTGTTTTTGGTCAATAAACATTTTTGTCTGCTTTGTTTGTGACATCTCTGAGGTTGTCTTGTTCAGTTCCTAATATGAAACAAGACCAGGAGGTTCACGTCTCATCAGAGATGGAAGGTGTTCTCATCCCCCCAGTGTCAGTGCACTTTGTGTGGGGTTGGAGTGTGGAGGCCCATGGAGTTTCCCCTGGAGGAAAGAGCAAGGGTTTGAGTGGTGGAAGTCAGTAATTACATCCTGGGGTGGGAGAGTGTCTCAGAGCCGTGGCCAGCACTCTCTTCCTAGTGGTGTGGATGCACTCCAGGCTGTGTTCTCACACTCGGGCTCTTTGAGCTCTGCTAGCCCACAGTCCTGGGGGTGTTTTCCAGCTCCACAGACCCCTGAGCTACGCCGTCCCTAGAGACCGGCATCCAGTCATTAACGCCAGGCCACGGCGTGGAGATCTGAGGAGACAAGTTTAACGTAATCAGATCTTGGAGCGATGGATCCGTGAAGACAGTGGTGTCCCTCGGAAACATCTGCTTTGCAGCAGCAGCTGGCAAATTGTGAATGAAGGCCACATTCTTTTTGTTTGAGAAGAAGGAAGATAAAAATTTGTGTGTTTCGCTGGGTGTTTTCTTTCGATGTGGCAGTCATCAGCTCAGTGACACCCCCAAGCCACAAGCCTGTGTTAATCCAGAGGAAAGCTCTCACACTCAGTCTTCTAACTCCACTTGCTGGATTTGTTTGTATCCCAGGGGATGTTTGCACAGATCAGGAAACGAACACACCGTGTTGGAGAGAAAAAGAAACATGTACCTGAATCCTGGCTGTTTGGTGACTGTTTTTTTTTTCCTGCAAGTTTGATATTATTTGTGTTTATAGTGTTTCAAATGTACTAGGTGGTTTGGTGTTTGGTAATTACATTTGAGCAGGATTGTTTTTCGAAAACAGCTTTAGGAAACTGTGGGTTTGTTTCTGCCAGCCCAGCTCTCTATCTGTAGCTTTATTTTAATATGGATAATTTCATTTAATTCTTCAGGTCTTCTTCTCCCTATACTTCTGTACATCTATTAAACATAATAATGAGACTCAGACTTCTCCACTGAGTACCATCTCACTGGTTCTGGTACCAGAGAGGTCATTGAAATATACTTCAACATACATAGCACTTATTAAAGGAAGTCAAAACAACTTCCACTCACCCCATCATTTCCCTCCTCCAGGAGATGAGCAGAAGTGATTTTTTTCATAGTGTGCATCGCCAAAGCAAGTCAAATATTTCTCTCAAGACTGGCTATTAAAACAGTGTGCTCTTATCCGCCTTTTCTCCATCAAAGCACAATAATTCTGATTTACACAGTTTAAAAACCTTAGCCATATCCTGCTACCTACCCAAGGAGATCGAGTAATTAAATTGGTACTTTTTACAAGTCGTACTCAATAAATCTGAATAAATTAACAAGGCATTACTAAGACTGCTACATTAAATTTGCATAGTGTGTTTAATGAATATGCAACTGCAAGTGAAAAGGTCTGCTACTGTGAACCCTCCAAATTAGCATAACTACTTCCAGCATGTTTCTTAAATAATGCTCTCATTTGCACATCACTGAGTTGGCTAATTCTAACTTCAGTCAGGGTAGCCTTGTAATTAAGACTCTTGCTTTAATTTTTAATGAAGTTTATGTTACATCAATCCTGACAGTAATGAGGGGGACATAGAAACAAAAAGGCTGCTAATAATTAAATTCGCAAACCAGTTCTAGGGATAATAATTCCTGAGGAGGAATTACATGACTAATTATTAATTAAATATTCATACTGTTGCATGGCCTGGCTCACTTAACTGCGTGTCGTGTTGCCAGTACTGCTGAGATGCAAAACACCTTTTCTATGGCCGCCTTGACTAGGTCTCAGATTCTTTGTAGTTAACGATTAATCATGTTGACACCACAGATGAAATGCTCTTTATTGGGCTCATTTATTGAGCTGTATTATCTGAGTTGGTTTAGCTCCTGTTGAGATTCATTAAGGAGGTTTAAGTACATAAACACAGTAATGCTCAAATGGCTTGTATATGATTCCTGTGAATATTATAGTTAAATGATATCATACTTGGCATTAAAATATTTATGTTAGTGTAAGCGTTGGAATGGTTTTCTGATTTGCCATGAGAGCACTAGTTTGTTGTTTTATTTCTTTCCTTCACGGCTGGTTGTTCTGGCGCACTGGTAGACCATTTAAATATTTTATGACCAATCGTATTTTAAACCTAAATACACATGCAAAGCCAACATGTTTCACTTAAAGCATCAAACTTGTCCCTTTTCATATATCCCCTTTGCTTCATGTTGATTCCAGTATGAAATTATAGACTGCTGATTTGACAGTGAGGTTTTTCACCCTCATTGAATAGGTCATTATATGCAAAATACTGAACATCGTAAGTCCCTCTGTCTCCCACCGTCCATTTTCACATCGGGGGGAGCCTCAGAACCCCCCCATTCACCCCCATATTCACTCGATCCTTGGTCCCAGATGAGTTTTAAAAGCAAAGTCAGATTTCCACATTTAAATTGGAGTGTGTCTAATTAAGCTCGGCTAATCAACCCCACTTCTGTGTCAGCCAAAGTGTTGGCCAGTCTCAGCAGATACCAGTGTGCAGTAATGGCGCTTTGCTAATTGCTGCATGGAGGATACCTGATGTGATCTTTCCTTTTTTTTTTTACTCCGTGCAATTACAGTTCGGTGGGTGACACATGAGAGATGCACAGCTTTTGTCAAATATAATAAAACCCATAGTTTTATGAGAAATACTCCATTGTGGTACATTCTACTGAACTCCTATATGAGAATTGGTTTGGTGGTTAACTGGCAATTTTGTCAGCATCTTGAACATTTTATGAAAATGGAGTAAACCCAGTCAACATGGCATTACATATTCATATGGTATGATTGTGATATTGCCTGAAATTATGATCATCTTGATGGTGTTATATACACCATATGTCCCAAACTTGGTAGGTATGTATGTAGGTTCCTGACCATCACACTCCTAAGAGCTTGTTCGATATCCCATTCCATGTGCAGTAACGGATGGCCCCTCCCCCGCCCTTTAACAGCCGCCGGGCTTCTGGAAGGCTTTCCACAAGACTACAGGAGTGTGTCTGTTGAAATTTGTGCCCCTTCAGTCAAAAAGAGCATTTGTGTGGTCAGGCACTGATGTTGGACAAGAATGCCTAACTCTCAATTGACATTCCAATTTATCCCAAAGGTGTTCAGTGGGGTTGAGGTCGGGTCTTTGTGCAGACCAGTGAAGTTTCTTCACACTGAACCGATCAAACCATGTCTTTATGGACCTCAGTTTGTATACAGGGAGTCCTGTCATTCTGGAAGAGATAAAGGGTGTTCCCCAAACTCCCACCACCCAGTTGAAAGCACTTAATTGTCTAAAATATCTTGGCATGCTGTTGAATTAGTATTGTCCTTACTGGAATAGACCCAGACATGAAGATTAGCCCCAGACCTTTATCCCTCCTCTACAAAACATTGGTACCATTCTTCTCCTGGCATCTGCAAAACCTAGATTCATCTGTCAGGCTGCCAGACTTTGATGTGAGATTCACCCCTACAGAGTACATGTTTCCTACTGAGTCCAGTAGCCACATCCTTAAACATCTTCAGCTGACATCTGCCGTTGTGCACTGTCTTCTTAAGCTTGTGTGCAGGTGCTTGACCATGGAAGCCCATTTCATGGTGGTCCTAACACACAGTTCTTGTGCTGATGTTGCTTACAAAGGCAGTCAGGAACTCTGTAGTGAGTGATGAATTGTACATGCTGTACTCTTATGCACTTCATGTGTGCTACCACTTGCCCTTAGACACTTCAAATAACAGCACTTACAGTTTTCGGTGGCAGATTTCTAACAGGGCAGAAATTCCATGAACCTGCAGTCAGTTCATATGACAGTGATTAAAGTGCAATGATTAAAATCACAGAGGCTGTTTTTGCCTATGGAGATTCCATCTGTATATGCTTGATTTTATATAGCTGTTAGCAGTGGGTGTAGCTGAAACAGATGAACTCAACAATTAGGTGACTGCATACTTTTGACAATATAGTGTAGCTTATCCTGGGCAATCAGACTTTACATTAGCATAAATTATTTAAAACAAATTATTTTAAACTAAATTCCAACAAGCTAAAAGTCTTTTTAGATATTGAATATTGTTGAAAGTTCAACATAATACACTTCAAAAAATATAGCCAGTGCTCTAAGACTACAATGGCATGGCACTAACTCTTAAAAATAATGTATGTATTTTTGTGATTTATTCTTTTTTTTAACTATGTAAAATGTCAGAAAAATATGATGCAAATGGTGTCTGTAAGATGTAATGGTAGATTACAGACCACGGCAAAGTTTCTGGGTGTAATGTTTCTGGGCTGTATTTGATGTTTAAGTAAGTAATAATAACTCTAAAATAACTAAACAATGATAGTATTATATTATTAAAATGATGTTCTTATATATATGTCATGTATTTAATCTCCAGAGAAGATTATGTTGTAATGTGTTTGTGTTTCTCCTTATTAGTTTAGCACATGCTAATTATCTCATTACTAACGAGAGCACAAGTCCCATCAAGTCATAATTGATCACACTACACTTATGGCTCCAGTCACTGGATCATTTCCAAGGCTCCTCAAAAAAACAACCTCTTTCCTTTTCATAAATAGCTTTCATTTGGTTAATAATCAGTTTAATTGGTTCAATTAGAACAATTTGCTAAGCAATTAATGCATAATAAAAGGTTGTCTTGTGAACAAGGCCAGTGCAGTTATGAAGCCGTTTTGCAATCTGACATCTGACTTCAAAGCTACGAGAACTGTAATCACCTCTAGAAGGACCCACACTTGTGTCAGAGAGGACCATATAATGAAACTATTTAGATTGATTTTTCAAACCATCCATGAAATTAATTAAATAAATTAAATAATTTTCAAGTTTAGTCTGTTATTAGCTTTCGAAAGTAGTACATTTAACTTGCCCATTTATTTGTATGTATTTGTCTGTGTTTTCAGGAAATATAAGTAATGCTCCTTCCTGAAATAAGTTCCAGTGAGTAACCAGTATGTCAGAAATCCCCAACAGGAGACCCTCTCCCACCCCCAGCTCAACACAGGTGAGTTCACACCCCCCCCCCCCCACTACCCCAGCAAACATTCACTCTCCTTTTATTCCATGACTTGTCCTGTTGCTAAGGAAACAGGTTTTCGAAAGTCAATTATTTGGGCTCATAATGGCTTTTGTTCAGACGGGGGAATTGGACATCTCCCTAACTATGGGAGTTGGGCCCTTATAGGTGCGGCAGGCCAGGAGTCAGATGGAGACGTGGGTATTTTCCACCATCCAGTGGTACTTGACATTTGTCAGATCTGTGCGCTGTGGTTTTTCGCTCATAACCCCAGCAGCACGATCCCCTGCTGTATAGTGGCGTTACCATCTTTGCGGATATTGCAGTGCAAATGCTATTAACTTCTACCACCCTTTGCACAACTGCCTCACATATAAATTTAGAACTTTATTATGAGCAGATTAAGCCCCAAATCCAAAAGGTGTGTTGCTGTGCTCAAACAAAAAAAGATTACCTACTAATGTGACGCCCTCTACAGATACTAAACGAACAGAAACTTTGGGGAAACGGCATACTATATTGTTTATGCCACATAAATGAAAGCAGCTTGTATTCAAAGTTCATATTTCCAACTGGGTATGATGTAGACTTGATATGAGATTTACTGTAGTTGCATTGTATGGAATGATGGATTAGTAAACACAGGTCACTGGTTCAACACTAATGACAAAGTCTCACTTCCTGTTTGTGTGATACTGATTCGGTAGGATTCTTATAATAACCATAAGACAGTGTGTATGCTATTTACTATTTAAAAGTCAGTAATTATATGACTTGTGTACATATTTTCTCTTTAATACTAATGATGTTTTTATGATGTCTTTCAAGTATACTTTATTCCATTTGGATATTGCATGGTGAGCTGTATTGTCACATTAATTTCCAATCATTGAAGCAAAGAGATTTGTACTCTCTTGTTAAGGTTATGCTAGACAATTTGGTCAGTCCTTCCCGATCATTTCATTGCACTTGTGGCAATTAGATGAATAGACAATATGTCATGATTATATTTGAAGGAGAGTGAATCCACTGAACCATAACTTGTTATTGTATTACACATAAACCGTAAATATGAGGGCCGTTGACCTTTAGGGTTGCCTGTTCTGAAGTGGTTGTTCAGGGCCATTTTCTTTTGTTACTCTAATGGCTGCACCTCTGGCAGTGTTAACCAGCCTCATCACAAACCTAAGGGAGTGAGACAAACAGCTAATATCTTACTATATATGCAGAAACATTCATGTATTCTATGGGCAAAACATGTTCCTCTGTTTAATGGTTCATAATCACCTAACCCCATGAGGAAATATTATTTTCATAACCTAGCGTGTGGTGCACTAAATCATAAAGGTAGATTTAATAGGAAACAAAGCTGCAGAAATATGTGATTTCTAGCCCTCTCCCCTTCGAGATTGGAACATGAGGCTCTCTGGGACTCTTAGCGCAGATGTGTTCTGTTTTTTTCTAAGTGGTTTATCTTAATATTTAATCTTATTTTTACAGTCTTACTATAGTATACAGTATATAGTTTTACAGCTTTACTATATCTTACTTTTACAGTTTCAGTTTCTCTCATATACAGAAAGACACAGACCTTTACAATTCCTCTCACATGAAAAAGCAGACCTCCCTCTCCGTTCTGCTACCAATGCCTCTCTCTCTCTCTCTCTCTCTCTCTCTCTCTCTCTCTGCTCTTCAACAGCTTTCTGTAACATTAATAATCGATAAAGAACACTTGATGCTATGTCTGAAAACAATATGATTTTGTCCCTAAATAATACGTATGCATTAAAGGGCTTTCTGTGTGTCCAAAGGAGGTTTCATATTGCCAAGAAAGAGTAAACAGAAGCCCTGCTAGAATAATTAAACCAGATAAGGGTCTCAGTGCTGTGCTGCATTACTATTAGCATTCTTTTGCACAAAGCCAAATATTCCAGTGTGACAAATTCCTGTCTGATGCTGCTTCCCCTGGCCTTTGATTAGTTATGGATTAATAAGACCTCCCTGTCTTTCTCCTGATGCACCCCGTTAGCAGCACGGGTTTGCCAGACTTCTTATTAAACAAATGAATTAGTGCTCGCAAATGTGTCATGGATATTAGCTTGCAGTGGGAGGCACGCTGGCTTGGTCAGTTCCTGAGGAGCGCAGAAAAGCTTCTCCGCGCTCAGCCGACTGTTTACGTGGCCTTATTAACGGCTTCGTGATTTACTGGGAGGCCCCTGTTTGTGCTCGGCGGTGGAGATGCCGTTAATTTACAGCAATGTAAATCAGAGCCAATTAAAGTATTTGAATGTGTGTGACAGGCTCTAACTGCTTAAAGTGATACTCACAAATAAACACAGGCTTGCATGTCCAGCGACATCAGAGGAAGGTCTAACGCGGATTAGGTGGTGATGGTGTGATATCCATTAAGCATGCGTTACACTTTGAAACAACAAAAGCGCCATTAGCATAAGTCTAATTGAACAAAAACATAAGATACATAAATGACTCTGGATTTGGTCCATGGTCTAGGGGAGTATACTAAAAATCAGAGCAGCTTATTATGGTGTTATCACAGCTTTCATGAAAATCTGATGCTGATGTATATTTGTGCGGTAAACACTAATTTAAGGCCTGGTGTGTGGCATGAGGCTGTGATCTTTAGCAGGATGAGTGGTGTCCTGGGAGAGCAACTCATCCCCAGATAGAGGAGATGAAAGACAGAGAGAACCTCCCTTGCCTGGTCCCAGTTGGCTAAGTGCCTCTTGCTCATTATCAAGGTCTCGGTGAAACACACAGGCCTTAAAGAGGCGATGCTTCATCACCACTCCTGATCAAATTAAAAGGGTTCATCATCAGATGAGGTGGTACTAGTCACCGAAGTCCCCAGAAAGGAAACGGGTCCCGTTAGGAAGAACAGCATCTACTGTGTTTGTGCTTGCAAGGGCTTGTAAAACAATGTGACATTAAGAAAATAGATCATTGACAATGGCTTGTGAGTCAGTGCTTAAGACATGATGGTATGGAATGGGCCTGAGTAATTCTGGGATGAGCAAACACAAGCTGGCCAAAAGGTTTATGAAACTTTTCCTGTGTCATTAGAATATCTATGATCCCGAATGCTTCTTTTACCTAACTTATTTATTTTGCTTGGTCTAGATTGTGATCATTTGTGATGCAAGCCTAACTTTAAAATAGCTCTTTAAATGGTCATTTGTAATTGCTTGTGTACAGTGGTGTGCTATTCCTATTACCATGAGCGTGGTAGTGGGGGGCAAGTGGACCTGACTACCCAGGGCCCGAGTAGGGAGAGGGGCCCATTTTGCTCATGTGCCTCGTTTACTGGCATTTATAGGGGCCCACTGACATTGAGAGTGTACAGGGCCCAGAATTTGCTGCAACGATCCTGCCTATTACAATAAGTACATACCATCAGGCTAATTAAAACGTTCTGCTTAAGATGCTTCCAGGTTGTTTTGTATTTGTTTGATAGAAATGTCAATTTTTCCTAACTGTAACTGAACATAAAATTCCTTAGGAAATGTCTTTGTATTATTCTAAATGCGGCATTATTATCTAATTAGTGTAAATAGCAGTGAAATAAGAAAGAACAACTCTGTCAGGTGGTTGCACAAAAACTTAAAGTAATGTCACCTTCATAAAGTGATTTTCTTAATTGAACAAGGACAACCTTGTTTACTTTACATTATTTTACATATGTGTTTGTTTCAATTAGAAGTGCTTCAAGACATGCATCATATATCCAGGTGTTATTTTAGAGAAGCCAAGTGGTAGAGCAGAAATGCGCTGTAAGCTGTAGTGTATCATAAACACGTCCTAAATAGGCCTGTGTTAATATATTAACAGCTTCACATTACAATATTGTTTCCTTAACTTTACTGGGTATTATGTGTGAAATGGGTTTGAGTGTTTGGCCATATAACTCAGGGGTGAACATAAGACAATGGCCAATGATTAAGTTTAGAGCATTACCACCTAGTCACTAATATAATTTTTATATGTAGGTGTACTGATGTGTGTGTGTGTGTGTGTGTGTGTGTGTGTGTGTGTGTGTGTGTGTGTGTGTGTGTGTGTGTGTGTGTGTGTGTGTTTACGTGTGTGTGTGTGAGTGTGTGTTTATGCTTGTGCGCACGTGCCTTTACACTAGTGGCAATGTGCAAGTGTGATGTAGAGTTCTCTTCACATGAAAGCATTGTGTCTAGCTAATATGAGTATCAGTAGCTTTCATTACGCCGCCTCTTATTATGCAGAACATCCATTATTATCCATTTCAAAGCCCACTGTTAAATGTATTCTGTATGAAAGTAACCACCCTGAACCTAATAAAAACACTTTAATTCATACATATTTCACTCATCTGTTTATTTTTTATTTTATGTTTCATTTTTCACCAGAATATCTTCTTAATTCTTCATGGCCAAGATGCATTGATTTTTTTGTCTTTTTAATCAGTGCACATAATTATTCGCCATTGTGTTTCTGTACAAAGAACAGTGTGTATGGGTATGTAAAGGGTGTGAGTCTATCAGACATGGACCATTAGGTGTTGTACTTTGTACTTAATTCTACCCTAGCACGTCAGTGTCAGGGATTGAGA
Organism: Brachyhypopomus gauderio; assembly: GCF_052324685.1. Classification (NCBI taxonomy): domain Eukaryota; kingdom Metazoa; phylum Chordata; class Actinopteri; order Gymnotiformes; family Hypopomidae; genus Brachyhypopomus; species Brachyhypopomus gauderio. Next base: position 34,892,772 of record NC_135215.1, on the reverse strand, counting down.
CTCTACTGTGAGGTCACAGTTCATCCAAATCATTTAATCTGAGCATCCCTCTCCATTCGTGTCCAAATGACTTGATCCATTTGTACTAATCTGAGACCTCTTTTGCTGTTAACTATGGATAAGGTTAGGTTATGGGGGCTACTTTTAGAGTAGAATAAAAGGGCATCTCTCTCTCTCTCTCTCTCTCTCAGGACCCCTGCAGTATACAGCTATCATTCAAAAAGCTGAGCAGGTATGGCTCTGTTTCAGTATGGGATCAGTTAAAGACAGTGCCATCCGTCACCAAACCTAAGGAGAGCATTCCACAGCACTGCTGCTGCAGTGAATTGTGGGCAGAAACGTGTGTGTGTGTGTGTGTGTGTGTGTGTGTGTGTGTGTGTGTGTGTGTGTGTGTGTGTGTGTGTGTGGGCGGGGGGGTCCCTATGTTCCTGGTCACACTTGGCAGCACAAACCCTGACCTCAGGTACAGGATTCATCTGTCCACTGCTTCCCTCCATATGGAGCCAATGAACCGGTGAGATGTGAGAGACCTCACACTCTGTGATAGAGGTGCTTTTTATATCACACATGCTTGCATATACATGAAATCACTCATAGTGATTTACATACACGTACCTAACTCATAGACAGGTGTCACTCAGTCTTGGCCTGCTGTGCTGCAGTCTGTATCTGCAGCATAGCAGAGTGCCAGATGTCTCTACAGAACCCAGGTGCACCTATTAAAAGGCATCTATCCCTACAGCACATATATCTCTCCTTCTATCTCTCTTTCTCTCTGTCTTTTTGTCACCTCGTTTCTTGTTACATTGTAACAGAAACAAATCGTGACAGCTGTAAATTCGAACATGAACATAATTATTTAGAACAGACAATATTTGGAAGTAGATATGTTGTGGAACTCTCCAAGGTACTGAATCCATTGCTTTGACATGCATTATATCAGCTCAAGTCTTATTAATTAATCATCGATCATTATTAGCAAACATGTGGAAGATTAATGAATCAGAGATTTTAACTGATTTCATGCTTAGGACTACAGTAATATTGACAATAGTTTACATTAGATTAACCAAGACAGAAAAAGGTACTTAAACTGGAGCTCGATGAGACTTTGCACACTTTGAACACAAAGTCAAAAGAAAATGAACTGAACAATAAAAAAACGCATCGAAGTAATAAACGGATTTAGTGAACAGTTTTCCTGATGGACCTCTCCTCAGTTCCTGCCCCCCCTGATGGCCAAAATAAGCAACTGCTACATTGTCTTATAAATATACCCCAGCGCAGAGATTAGCGGCAACATCATAGTCATGTTGCTGATATTCATTAACTTCTTGCGCTAAATAATTCATAACAGCATTTGTTTTCTGCTCACGATGGTTTTCTTAAGAATAGGTAGTTTGAAATCTATTATTAAACTTATTAGTTTGCTATCCAAAAATAATCATCTCTGTTTATTTAATTTAATCAAAATGCGTTCATAAAAAAAAAACATTTAACTTATAAACTCTTTAAAATTTCTCTAATGTTTTTTTTCTGTATACAATAGCCTACTTGCACGTTTTTTAACATGGCAAGACAAATGAGTCTTGACCTGGCTTTTGGTAAACCCCCTCTTGATTCTTTAACGTCCCAACCCATGCTCAATTGAGACATACTTCACACCTGATGTGCTGTATAATGAATGTCTAATTCATGTAATTAGTCCATTAACTATAATCCCAGCATATGTTTGGCCTGCCCTGGGGGGGTCTGTTCTCCCAGGTACATCTTTTGATGTCACCGCGATGGAGCTAATTAATTTTACATGCATACTAATATAGGACTAAGTATAACGGCCAGCCCTCGTATTTATCTTTGTAACCTTTGTGGGAAATTGACTGTGTCCCATGCAATAACAATATTACCACAGGCCTACCGAGTCTGGTTTCTCTGTTTACTTGAATGAGCTTTTTGAAAGATCGTGGACGTCTAACCACATTTTTACGTAGCTTGTTTTTTTTCGTGGTGTTATACTTTACATACAAATGTAACTTCGGGACTAAACTGTAATAACTAAAGTGTAATAACGCGATATTATAAAATAATGAACAGCTAGTGCTCAACATTAATAGGGCATTTAGCACCCCCCCCCCCCTTAAAAAAGGGCCGGGCATCATAATGAGAGCCCCCCCTATCTGCTAATTAATTGACATTCTCTTGAATATTCATACATTTCATACATATTACCTCACAACGGCCATTTAATTGCACTGTAAACCTTCTCAAGGGAGCAGAAATCGCCACAGACTTAATTAAACATTTTGGCTGGGCTCACAGGACTCGGAAAGGTAAGATGAGTCAAACATATCCAACGTCTGCAGTGTTGCAGAATGACCTCACCACGCCACTGTCCCTCCTGGAAATATGGATCACCGATATCATAACACTTTCTACACAGGTGTGAAATTATGACAAATCTAAAATTGTCCATTTTAGAATGTAATTATACATGTATACAAATGTTTGCATTACCAACGTTAATTATACCGCCAGCAATTGCAATTTGTTTATTCATTAGTTCTTTGGTAAATCCACATAGCCTCCAGATAGTGGAGGCTAATAATGCTGCGAAATACACACTTAGTTTACAGAGAGCCCAGCGGGACTCTCGGTTCAACAGTGATTTTGACACCCACAGATTTAACGCGCTTACAAAAAGAGCCATATACCCGGACCAACCCTCGACTCTTGGACTGTGCCACGGTAATTTACAGACTATTTACCGTAACAACGCCATCGAGGAATCCTTCCATCCTCGAAAATTGCATAAGTACAATAACAACATGACTAATAATACATCGGTTGTTAAATGTTACTAATTTCGTGAAACGTGTTTACTTGTTAATCTGTTTATTTATTTGGTTCGTTTGGTTAGTTATTGGGGTAGGACGCGCACTTAGACGATTATTCTGTACGCCTAAAATATTCTGGAGTCTAACTTTTTTCTTAGACTTCACTTTTTCAGGCATGTTCCCGCTTTAAGATTTCCTCGGCGTGTTGAGTGTTTAAGAGTTGTGTTCAAACAACGGAGTTTCATTTCTCTTGAACGCACGTCCATTCTCTACAGACGTGCGCGCATCGCTTCTCGGGCATGGGTGGCATGGGGGGGCACGGGGGGGGGCATGGGTGGCATGACCGCTGATTCGGGTTGACAATAGTGTTGCGCTATCATTCGCCGCATTAGAGTGAATAGAATCGATCCTCTTTTAACAACATTAGTTTCCTATTGTGTGGCGGAGCGGCAGTTGAGGGCAGACGTGTGAAAGTGGCTGTTTGATTCTCTTTTTCATTCCTGTGACCTTCGCTTTTGTGCTCCGCCGCCCTGGGAATGTTACGCCTCACTACTCTACTTTGAGATGCTTCAGAAAGTGCCTTTGTTTTTTCTCTCTCTTTTTTTTGGACGCACACAAAAATTGTCCACGGCAGCCCCGCTGTAAAAGGTCCTTAAGACTAGAGGCTCGGTTCACAAGTGCAGTTTGGTTTGGTCCGACCTTTGTTCGGGTTGTACAAATGACCCAAAATCACGCGCGCATTATACAGTTGATCCACCTTACTGCCCCAGCCCAGAGGTCCCGCGGACAAGGTTACAGGGTCGCGGTGGCATTTCCAGGGTACCATTTTCAGAAAATAATACCCATATCTTACAAACTATAGAAGATAATCCGCAACAAATCTTTAGCGCACAAATAACCTGCGAACGGGTCGTTTTTGGTCTCGGTTGGTTAACTGTAAGGACAGTGCCGATCCGCATGTCAGCTGCCGGACTCTTTATCCTAAAAACTGCGATGAGTTGGGTGGTCTCTCATCACAGATTAATACTGTTCCTTTGTGCACATAATTAACTGTGAAAACATTGCAGCTCAATTTAACCGCTTGACGGTGTCCGAATCAGTTGGGAAGCTTTACTGGGATTATTTATTCATCGCCAACAATGTTTTCAATCAATCATATTTCATCTGGAAAATTTGAATTTAATTGTTATTTACTTTTTCTGGAGTAGGACGTAGGCCTATGCCTTTTAAATTTGCTTGGTTCTGTTGGAAACTTGAAAAATGTGGCTATAGGCCCATTGAAGCCTTTCT
>NC_135215.1:34851148-34886148 GCF_052324685.1 Brachyhypopomus gauderio | reverse complement strand
CGTAGGACGTCTTACTGGACTTTCGGAACCCTCCGCGTCCACAGAACCCACCGGATGGTACACCGTCGTCCTAGGACTTTCAACGCCTCGAAACTTGGAAAGACCACATTCGGTAAACTCTTCCTTTTCCAATACTTCTATACCTTGTTTTAATTCGGCGGTTAGATAAATAAATTTGACTTTAAGACCAGAATTACAGAAGATAATAAGGATGCCTCGACCGGGGAGAAACACCTACAGCGACCAGAAACCCCCGTATTCCTACATCTCACTCACGGCCATGGCCATTCAAAGTTGCCCAGAGAAGATGCTTCCACTCAGCGAAATTTACAAGTTTATTATGGATCGTTTTCCATATTACCGAGAAAACACCCAGAGATGGCAGAACTCTCTACGGCACAATCTTTCTTTTAACGACTGCTTTATCAAAATCCCCCGCCGTCCGGACCAACCGGGCAAGGGGAGTTTCTGGGCTCTCCATCCCAACTGCGGCGACATGTTTGAGAACGGAAGTTTCCTACGACGCCGCAAACGCTTCAAGGTGATGACATCGGAACAGCTGGCGCCGAGCAAGAGTTCGGACGCGGCCCACTACCTGCAGCAGCACGCCAAGCTGCGTCTGAGCGCCCTGGCGGCCACAAGCACACACCTGCCCCAGATGTCCGGCTACAACCTGGGGGTGTCCCAGCCCTCCACCTTCAAACACCCCTTCGCCATAGAGAACATCATAGCGCGAGAGTACAAGGTGCCCGGGGGTCTGGCCTTCTCCACCATGCAGTCCATGTCGGCCGGGTATCCCCTGCACAACCAGCTGACCACGGCGTGGCCACACATGTACAGCAGCAGCGTGATGGACACCGCGGCCCCGATATCCATGGCGAGCAGTGACTACAGTGCGTACGGCGTGCCCATCAAGTCTCTCTGCCACGGGGGACAGACCTTGCCGGCCATACCCGTGCCGATTAAACCGACACCGGCGTCGGTGCCTGGCCTGTCGGGTCTGCCCCATCACATCCCCGCGTTCCTGTCGAACTCTCCCCAGTCTCTGAGCCCCACGTCTCCGCAGACCGCCACCAGCCAGAGCAGCCCTGCTGCGCCCAGCGAGACCCTCACAAACCCGTCCACCCTGCAGTCGGTCGCCGTGCACTGACACTGGCAAAGTTCTCGGGATTTTATGCGAACTGGGCCCATGGGTCAACACCTTCTCCAAAGTTGAGTTTTTAATTTTAGCCCTTGAAAACGTTTGCCGCAAAAATGACTGATACAATCAAGGCAAGAAGCTGTGTGTTGCAGTGATGTTAATTTATGTGTACGTGTTTTCCAGTTTTGTGTGTTGCTTTAAATAGTATTCGTCTGAGCCCGCGATTGAGGTCTATTTTATTGTTGTTATTGTTTTTTAAAGAACAGAGAAGCCGAGGGGTTAAACCTACATTACATTACCGGGATTAGCTCTTTGGGGCCTACAAAAATCCAAAGCACCATCGTTTCACAGAATTAGTACTAGGTCTCTGTTAAAAACATACAGACAATTAAATTCACATTGAATTTGAAGTTCAGTCCACTAATCTGGAAAACCTTGCATGCTAAAGTTATTCAGACTTTTAGATGTTATGTTACCTGTTCAGTTTATGCAGACAACCCGCTCACTCTCCGCTATATTACATGACATCAAAAAGGATTTACAGTCTGCATACCAAATACATGGTCTCTTGATCTGCAATGTATGCTACGATATCAAACTTGAAAAAATACATTTAAAGGTAAGGTAATCGTGAAAGGCGAATATGTTAATAATTGCAAATAAGTGATATAAAATTGTGTAAAATGCACTTTTTAGTTTAGATTATCTCTATTTTACAGGAGATGGTTTGTGAAGCATTTAATTTAAAGCCGTGGTGACCATGTGTATTAAATGCCGTAAATGTGTACTTTTTTGTTCAGATATAAAGCATGCCTTCTCAAGACTTTGTGTTGTTCTGCTACAAGCATGCGTGCTTTTAAAAAGTGTGCAAAAAAGTCTGCATTAAATTATATAACTTGGTCATCAGAATATTTTTTCATTAAAATTATGCAAACCACAAACGTTTCTTTCGTGTTTCTTTATTTGCGGCAATTTTTTGCTCATTGTTACACAATCACATTTTTACAAAATAACATTGTGGGGAGTTTTTAGACTTTTATTATGATTTATTATGATTATCGATTATTATTTGTTATTAACTGTTATTATTATTAGCTATGTATTTTTATTACGCTATTTTTATTTGCATATTAATTAGGGCTACCTCACGTATTCTCGAGTGAACAGATATTATTGCTATAACAGGTAAACTATTTCACGATTTACACTTTCAGGTCCCACGTCGCAGCGGAGCGGGCACGCGCTGGGTTAACTCTCAACACTCCTGGAAATAGCCACGTCCAAGGGGCAGAAATAAATGAATCAAGCACGCGCTTGATTAGGATGCATGGAGCTACTAGCCCGTAGCCACAGTGCAGACAGCCACTCATTCATCCGCGGCACCCCAACAGCCTCGCCATGAAACGCTCGGAACAGCCTTATATTGCCTTTTGCAAACACATACACAATTCTGTGTTGCTGCAGAGTTTGTAGACATGGTGTCAGTGTACAATTTATTAAGAAAACATAAGCATCTAGATAAACTCGACTTGAATTACCCACATTTGTGTGAATAGTTGCTGAAAACTGTTGTCGGTTTTATATTGATTCGAAAACGCCTTAAGTTTGTGGCTTGCTTCGCATGATTGTCGAAGTACTTCCTTCTGTTTTATTTTATTTTACTGAATTTTATTTTATTTTAGATAAATACAGATTGATGACGTTTGTAGTTTTTTTTTCAGATTTAGACTAATGGTTATCCATTCATAAGGCAAGAAACAGGTGTATTGTTCCAGACTCTACACACAGAGCAACAGCCTTCTTCGGGATATTAAGCAAATACATTAGAATTCCGTCACTTTATGCAATTGAGTTGATCAAATAAAGGGTCTCTGGCCACTTCATTCACTCTCATTCAGCTGAATAGAAAGTGCAAAGAATTGCAAACTTAGACTGGGCCACCGATGTAGATTTAGCCTTTTTCACAGAGACAAAAAGCCTGATTTCCCACAAACACATAGCTGACTGGGGTACTAGGAAACCAGTTCTGAGTCCCCTTTGGAATTTAAATCCAACCCCTCCCCCTTAGACTCTGTTTGCACAACACTGAATTTTTTTTCTTTCCTTTATTTGTCGGGATGTGTGTTGCATGGTTGTTTACTTTACGTTGTGGTAGCCTACAGACCGATGTGTGTGATTAAATGACTTTTTATCTGAACTTATTCTAGTCAATTAATTTACGTGAAGTACTTGTGAATAACACTAGACTGCGCAGAAAGTTCGACATATCGACAATATAATATCGACAATATGCTTTCTAAAATATTAATTTATGAAGTAACCTTCGCTGTAACGTACGCTGTGTCATTCAGTTTGACGCCGTTCCGTCTTCGTGCGCATGTCCAGAACAAAACTGCCTATTAGATATTTGGTCAAATTTGGTCTTATCATTATTTGGTCTTTGGGAGCTCGTTTTTTTTTTTGCTTTTTTAAGAGTTCGTTTTATTTTAGAATAAACAATGCATACTATCATTGATTGATTTGTTTGTTTGTTTGTTTGCTTGTTTGCTTGCTAGTTTGTTGTTTGCTTGCTTGCTAGTTTGTTTGCTAAGTGCAGCAACATAAAATCTTTGACAGTTAAGTCTCTGGCTGTCAGCCAAAGTAGGACCGGCCATGTAAAACACGAACCATGTAGGACGATGTAGGTGTCCGTACATTTCCAGGTATTCAGATTCGCTCATGTTAGTGTTTTGCACATGAAGGAAAGCAGCTATAATGAACAGTAACATCAACAAACCGGTACCTTGTATTTTGAGCATCATATGGCCGATTGTAGGTGTAGCGCTACTTGACTGTAGCTCTCGCACTAATGAAACTAGGCGTGGTCTCCTTCTCTCCGTGTTGGCCTTTCTCTCCATTCATTAGCACAGACATGAACTGCGTTGTCTAATCAAAGCCAAAACTGTTGTGGCGTCCCTCCCTCCCGCGTTACATGTTCCAGATCCACTCCTACTATTGAGAAGGTCATCTTGGGCAGCGGATAAAATATGGAGCATGCCACACAAACCTACATTGTGGTAGTTTAATTAAAATAATTCATTAAGTGGAAACCCTAGGTAATTAGCATGCATAATTTATGATTCACTTAATGCATGCCATCTATGGCATTAGTAAAAAACCTCAACTTAACCTCCAGTGGAGAAAACTAAAAGTGACTGGCTGGTTATTTATAACACGTTTATTAATGAGCTGTAAGTCAGTTTGAGTAGCAGTGTTAGGTAGAACTTTGACACTTAGCGTCAGGTCATGTGTAGGCTAAAGGCATTCCAGAAATGTACACTCAGCACAGTTGCTATGCTGCGTGCATGTCATATAATTACACACAGTGCAATACACACATTGGTCCGGTGTTGTTTATTCATTTGTATATTCAGGTGTACAAGTTTATTTTTTTTAAGTTTACTCTTTCTGGATCCTGTGTTAGCATAAAGTGTAAGCTAATTTCTGAAAGGTGACATATAGAGCTATTTTCTCAACCTAGCCAGTGATGTGAAGCGCTCCACTAGTGCGCTAGTGCTCTGACAGTACTCCTCTGTTTGCGTGCACTAGCGCAGGGGTAAGGTGTGACAGAATGGGGCCAGGCACACACACACAGCACACACCCACCCGATTTCCTCTACTATTATCTGGCTGTCAACATCATGTTTGTAAAAGTGATAAAAATTAATCTATGGTAAGCAAAAGTTGTGCTAAGTTTACTCTGCGAATGTGACAAATTGCTTGCAGAAGGCAGACAAGTTTTGATGTGTAAATGCTTTGCTGGTGGCTATTTTTACTTTCATAATGCAGCAACGTATGGGTTTTAATAAAACATGAGTGTTTTTCGTTCTGTAATCTAGTGACCTGTTGGTTTTACCAAAACAACTATGAACCAGACATCAGTCTGCCAGCTGGGACTGGATTGAGTGACTGAGTAATTCCCAGTTAATCTCAGCAGTTTCTGTGTGGCCTTTTCATAACTAACCCTTAAATCAGATTTTAACTTTTCTTATTTATTTTGACTGCCAGGTGTATCCTTACCAACCAACCTTATCACATGGATCAAATGATCACAGGTCCAACATGTGTGTGTATGTGTATAACGTTCCTCTCACGCTTCTATATTGAAGACGAGCATATGTAAGCAGTCACTTTCTTGCATTTTACGGCATGCAGTATGTTAAAGTGCTCAGCGGAGCTCCACTACACCGCTGTGGTTGACGGATGCAGGTGTAGCGCACAGTCGCAGTCAGGCGGAGCCCCAGAGGGCCGAGGGGGTGACGGAGGCAGGGCGAGCCAAAACACCCGAGTGTGCATGAAATTAGAACGTCAACATCTGATTCACACTGCTGGGCAGTGACTGTGAAACAAATGATGTCAGTGGGGGGCGTATGACATATTTCTCTGAGTGGCTATCTGATGAATGTGGGCCACGGTTCCTCAATATGGGGCAAAAAACCGAGGCTTGTTTCAACAGTGTCGTTTCACTGGAAAAAACACTTTACAGTTTTGCTCATTATCCAAAAAATGTGAAGTTTAGGGGAAGTACAAAACATGCATATATATAAAAATACCTTATCGTATTCAGTTAATATAACCTTTTGTGTTGAATCAATAATCCTGTAATGTCTTTTTCATCTGTGTTCATTTAAAAGGTGTTTACCTGCATGGTTACACCTGGTCTCATTCTCAGTGTTCACTTCTTCTACTCCCCTTTAGTGCTAATGAGGGCAACTCAGCATAGCAGGACAGGGAGAGAAGGAACTAATTGTTATTCGAGATAAGGATGTGTATTATCACAGGAAGGTGATAACAGGGACAATTAGAGAGGATCTTAGTTTTAAAGGTCTTTGCTTTCAACGCAGCTCACTGCAGAAGTGCTACTGGGTCTCACCGGTTCAGCAGGTCATCGGTACAGCAGCCCCAAAAGCACATTTGTTTGAGTTCCCCTCTTCACACCTAATTCATCACATTCGTGTGTTGAGGGTGCTTAAAAGCATATTAGCTTCTCACTTCATGCTCTTGTTTGTCACGCTGGTTTTAAAAACTCTTGTGCAGAGCGTAACAGCTCTGCTCTGCGAATCCAGCCATGTGCTTGGACTGTTGATGCCATGTTCTGCAATAAAAAAAAAAAACCCATAAATTAACACTTGTCATAACACGCGCGAGAGCTTCTAAGCATGAGCCGAGGCGGCCCTGCCCTGCAGAGACGTGTTGCGCCCCGTGGCCTTCCCGCTGCTCCGCAGGTTCAGACAACCGCTCCAACTGCATCTCCACCCATTCATCAGCCTGTAGACTCCAGCTCTGTCATCTGGAGCGCAAACACAGCACCCGGCGTCACCAGTCACGAGCCACCCCCCACACCCCCCCCCCCCACTTTTCCTCTACATCATATTTCATAAGGCTCAAGCTGTTTCTGGCCAACAGCCCATGGTGTTAGATTTTGCTCATGGAGTTTTGACACATACTGGAGAATTAATGTGTACAGGGCATAAAAGCCGAGTATTAACCTGAGGTTTGCACGCTGTTTTATTTGTCTTGGAGGACTATAGGGGTTGGCGGCTGTCCAGAGTGTTGCCGTATCAAACTCAACACGTCTGTACAAAGTGCTGAAAAAGTGCTGACTTGTATAATCTCAGACGCCGTTAGCCTAGGCGAGGGCACCTTTCTATAAGTTTAGGTCTGACTTTCCATTTTGGTTGCTGCTTGACATGTGAATCACATGTGCAGCATACATTCACTTAATCGACAGGTCCGTGTTTTGGCGATTATTGTGCTGAGGTTGTAACTGTGGAACACCACACAAGGGCTGTGTGGTCTGTGAATGTGTAATGGTTGTCTGGGTGATTAAAAGCTCCACACTGTCCTGGCTTCTCAAGTAAACTCCAGCATGGCGGCGTTGCCTGTTTGCCAAGCGCTATGAAATTACACTGGAGGAATATTGTTCAAGTGTGCACACTGAATGTAGCTACGCTGGGTGTCTCCTCGACGATTCTCCCCGTGCAAGCTCATTCAATAACAAACACAAACAGCTCTCTTTAAAGACGCTGGTGAGCATACTTGGCACGGCAGTGTTTGGGTGCTAAAGGATCTTTGCTTTGAGCTGTTGCGAATGTTGGAGCAGTAACTGCACATTTCGTTTTCTTTCGCACTCCTGCTATTTCCCCTAGGAGAGGAGCTAATTGATTGCCCTTTTTTCTGAGATCTTATCTCCTGTGTCATAAACTAACACCTTCTGACATACTTCAAAGGCTGAAGGGCCCGCAGAAGAGAGGGAGAGGTTGGGAATGCTGGGGGCCCGACCCACAGACCCAGCAGGCAAGGGAACTGTGGATGATTAGAACTGTCACAGGGGGAATCAACTAGCACAGGGAGTCTTCCACCTGGGGAGAAGGGAGGCGTGAACCCTAACACCTACCACCACCCCCCACTCCCCCCCGACAAAGGTGGTGGGCCAGGACTCCATTAGTGCACTACCAGAGACTCAGTGATTGAGTGAGAGGCGTTATTATGAGCTGGTTGCTATTACAAGAAGGCTTGGAAAAATTTGTCTAATGAAGGTGAGCAAGTGACACCAGCACTCAATGTTTTGTTCATTTTTTTTAAGATGCACTTTTCTATCACCTCAGAACAGAGGAGAATGGATCGTCATGACCCACACGGTGCTTCTGAGCTTCTGAGGACCACCCGGCAACCTTCAAGAAGTATATCATTGTAGACTTGAACTTCATGGTACTGTATTTAAATCCTGAGGAAGCTAACGGTTGTCTGTGGTGCTCCTTGCTGACATGCCAATGGCTGCCTCTTGTTGAATAACAAGGCCTCATTGTCCCGCTAATGTAACTTCATCAGTCTTTGATCTAATCCCATGTTGTCGCGAACAGTGTGAAAATTCCCCATCAAGAGCACGATCTACTACTTTGTCTTTTGTTATTTCAGTAATCTCTCGCATTCAAATTCCACTTTGTTCTTTTGTGCTTTTGTTGACCAGGCACAATGTAGGGTTAATTAGCAGCCACTGGTTTTCCCTGTATTCCTCCGCACTTAATCACACTTGAAGTGTCTTCCTCACTGAGCTGCCCCCCCCCCCCCCCCCTCTCCAGGCCCGGCCATTAACACACAGCAAAATAACATGACACTGTTAGGCCTGGCTTTAGATGGCACCTGCAGCTGGATTGTGTATATCACTACTTGCAGACTTGCATCTTTTAGTGTTAGTGGTGAACTTATACATAATTGAAGTAAAACCTCATTGTGGAATTTTGATGTCTATGTTGTTTTTTTTTTCACTGTTGGTATGAAACATTTTGGCAGATATATTAATATGACAGGAGAAGGATCAGCTATTTATTCAAAATTCAGTGCTATTTACATAAAAAATTTAATTGTGTCTTTTCAATCATGCTAATTTGATATCTGACATTGGCTGTGCACTTGAAGAAATGTTATTTGGAGCAGTGTAACACAAGGTACACCTGAACTTAAGAGTAACTGTCACTGAGTCCAGATCCAGCGTTTCAGTGCTGTCAGTCACCGCTCACCCCCCTGTTTTCTCTCAGTAACTCGCCGGATGCAGACTTTCCACATTTATCCATAATATTGCCCTCCTTCAGAGCAAGATCTCCCTGGTCCCCGGTGGTCTAATTTATGTTAAGTCACCAGTCTCCCCACGGCCGTTTGGAAGCGTCTGCTAATGCAAGCAGGCAGTGCAGCGTGGGTTTGTGCCTGTGCCAAGGTCCCTAGCGAGATTATCCTCCACAGAAAAGAGCTGCACACTGAAACCATCTGAAAGTCCATGGGGCAGTTTGGGGAAGAAGAAAAAAACCCCAGACTTCTAAGGAGAGCCACACCACAATTCAGCTTTGCTTGTGAAGCAGGTAATTAATTCTGAGTGGGGGAGAATGTCAGAGGCTGTTCTCAGATCAGTGACCTGTGTAGTGCAGGCAATGCTGGTGGCATTCTGGCTCGGAACAGCCAGCGACTTGAAAGTGTTCAGTAAAGTTTTATGTCGTGCAGGGAACGGTTGTGAGAGAGAGAGGTGGCCACGTTGTGTGTGTAATTGCAGCCCATATCACATTTTAAAGAACGACAATCAGATTAAATAATTCAGTTTTCATTTTATTAACTAGCTTGTTATTTTGTTCAGTCTTGATTGCTTGGATCCTAAATCCTAAATGATTTATGCACTGTACATACAAATAGCATCAAAATTGATCTTTTGTCTGTTTGTTTGGTTTCATAAAATGCAAAAAAAAATAATAATAAATGTAACATATAAAAAATGAAATAACAACAAATAACTAGAATTCAATTGAGTGGGCAAACTAGACAGATTTAATAAGTATGAATGCAGTTCATCAGAACTTTCCGTTGTAGCCATAATCCTCAGGGGGCTGTTTGTTAGTTAGTGTGTCTGAACATGTTTATGCTTGGGGTTGCTAATGAGGCAGTAAACAAACAAGACAAGAAACGATTGCATTCCTGGAGCCAACTCTCACACATGACGCACCATCCCAGACGTTTCAGAGATCTCCGAGGAGCATTTTCATACTCTGATCATGGCAATGAATATAGGTCATTTTTAGTTAATTAACAAATGCATGAAATGATGAAATAGAAAGTAATAAAAAGCTTACATTTTTAATAAACCATTAAGAGGAAGAATTCTCAGCGCTTTGCTCGTACTATAGTCCTTGGCTTCAAAAAGATATTAATAACTTAAAAATTAACTTACATTAACAGATAAAGCTGCTGTTGATTTGGACTGAATTATGCACTCACTGCGTAGTCTAATCCAGCTTAGCTAATTGAATGGCAGGGCGACAGGTCAAACCTGTTAACTCGCCTCACTTACATGTCTCTACCTAAACACCTGTCTTCAGCAACTGTTCCAATATAAATGAGGCCTCGGGCCACATGACCTATTCCTCTTGGCTAACACCACAGATTACCTGGACAATCCTGTCTTCCTCTCTCCTGTCTTCAAAGACTCCGCGCTTATGATAGCTACCCCCGTTACGGACGGCCATTCTTGCCCTGATCTTATGACACAGCTCTCTTAGTACCACCGGGTTGCTGGACGTGGGCAGAGGAAGGCAGTGCTTAATCAGGGTGGATGGCAGGATCTCACTTGCAGGTGCCCAGTGTTCAGAAGGGGTGTCTTTCACACGGAGCCCTTAGCGTGCGCGCGAGGAGCCGTGAAAAGAGGACAGCTATAACTCACTGGCAGTAAAACCGCTCTCCCTCTCCCACACTCAGTTGGCCCTGAATGGTTGTCCAAGCTGCTCCCCGCTGCTAATAGTCACCCAGCCGGGGGAGGAAGCCACTGCCCGGCCCCCTCCTTCCGCCCACGACCAGGCCGCCAGCTCCTCTGTCCACCAGTGTAAATAACCATCCCAATAACAAACACAGGAATGCAGGCCCCTGCAAGTTAGAGTGGGAAACCCCGCACCGGGCCGCCTTAATGACACCGTCAATGGGGCCCACGCAATGCTCGGCTAATTTCTTTTCTTTGACTTCATTAGGAGGGGCAGCGTGGGAGATGATGAGGGAACGCTAGCCGTTGTCTCCTCACACAGGTCAAAGAACGAGTCAAACAGAGCTGCCTCTCCTGGCCCTCTTCATTCTTAATGCAAACACTGCTAGCAGTTCTCTCACTGTCTCTGAGGCACTCAGGAGGGGACGAGATGTCCCGACGTCCCTGAGGTTACGTTTAGGCAATATTTAGAAGAACCTCTCCTGCCGTCCCTCACAAACACGCTTCCCGGGGCACGGCAGCAGGAGCGGTGATGTTTCCCCCCCGGTGAAGCTCTCTCTGCCGGTGCAGTGCTCAGTGTGCTCGTTGAGGTTTGAAAGTCCCGCTCGTTGGGGGACAGCTGCTGTGATTTAGTGGAGGGCCCTTGAGCACGCAGCGGAGGGCAGTCTGCCCAGAGGAGGCTGCTCCGCCCTGCTCCGCTCCACCACGGCTGTAAAGCCCTGGCCTCCATGGCCACAAATCAGTCCCTGAAAGCAGGCATGCATCTTCAAAGGGTGGCCTGCCTCGCCGTGATATACGGCCCCTGCTGAGAACAAGTTAGCCACGGCCACTGTCTCTCTGCACCTGGGCTATTATCAGGCAACCAGGATCATCTGCCCTCACTACACATTCAAATGTACAAGTAGCAGATTAGACTGACTCAATCTTCTTTTCCTCCGAGGGAGAGAGGGAGAGAAAGAAGGAAAGAGAGAGAGAAAGAAAACCCATTGCGACTTCAAAAAGAGCCTCCCCCCCCCCCTCCTCGCCTTGACTGAAAGGAGTGGGAGATGAAACCAGGGGGGGCTTGTGTATTCAGTGGACTAATTCAGAACTGATTCCTCTAATACACTCCTGAAACACTTTTAATTGTGTTAGTTTGCATTCAAAAGGCATGTTTGCAGCTTTTAATTGGAGGCTGCTTTGAAATAATTGAAATGTGTGACTTTGTGGGGGCCAACTTAAACAGTCCTAATGTGCTTTGCTGGTAGGCGCTAACACTCTATTATTTGTCATTCTTATGCTATAGCATTTTGGAGGGTTCTTGATGTTTTTTTCTTCCTTTAGTAAAAAGGTGTTGTCATCTGGTAGTCTGATGTGGAATTAAAATAGAATGAAAAAAGCAGAAAACGCTGGCTGAGATATACCCATAGATACAAAATGATCCATGTTATTTTCTAACCATTAAAATAAATATTTGTAAGTGTTTATGAAAGTCAACACAAAATATATCACTGATGAACCCAACGTGTGGCAGACTTTCTCAAAGGCTGAAATCAAAATACTTGCTCCTAAATTTCCAATGAATTGCTTATTGTTTGAGCTTCGGTGTCAACAAGTGTTTGCTCACATCTCTTCACTGGTCTCCCTGGTTGTGTTCTCAGGAGAGTAGTGTTCCTGTGACAGAGCACCACCTGCCTGTAGCCACTACCCCCCCCCTCCCCAACCCCCACCCCTTTAACACACTTTTATTTGACATGGCAAGGTGTGATGTGTGTGACAGTATGTAGTAAATCAGCATTACACTGGGTTGCTCAAGCATGTTACAGTGTTCTCATGGCCTCCAAGAGGCAGGAGCAGGAGAAGCATATTTTAGCGAATGTATTGCTTCCTCGCAGCAGATGGTTGAGTGTGAATGCTTCCTGCCGCTGTGTCATTAGATTTATATGATCTAAATGCTTACTGAGCTAGTAAGTGAGATTACTCTTCTCCAGATTTGGATATTTCATCCCACGTTCGCTTCAGGTTATAATACGACGGCCTGCTGTTATACTTTTAGTTCATGTTTGGGCTAAATCCCTGAAAACAGGCCTTTCTCCTGAATCACTCCTTTTCTCGAGTCATTCTCCCTTTCTCTCTTGAATCATTTTAATCCTCAGGGGGGCTCAAACCCTGGCTGTCATTTGATCGGCCAGTGCCAGCTCCCTCGGCCTCTAAATAAACCCAGTGTAGCGTGAATATCATTCTGTGGATGTATGGGCCGCATTGGTGAGCCGTGGTGCTGCAGACTGGCCCTTCGCCGCCCTCCCTCCCAAATGCCTGGACTGCACCGCTACCCCGCAGTGAAAGGACCACCCACTTAGGCTTGAGAGGGGGATTTGGAGCCTCTTTCTGGAGGCGGTTTGCCGTCCGTCCGATTGTGCCTGTCCCCTTCACACGTTTCTCCCCCTGAAGTGCTCAACACAGCTACTGCCATCACACTTTCCAGTTAAGGATGGGACCCGTGTTATGAAGACGGATCCCCTCGGATTTCCATGTCCGTTGGAAATCCTAAGAGGAAGTGATGTCAAGTGTCACAATAACAGTGTGACACAAGATTTCGTTTTGCTGACCCGTTCTGTGCAATGCAGAATATTATTATCAATTTAATTTCCAGTTTCTAAGTCATAAAATATATAATCATGTTTGCATTATTGACACAGGAATTATCACGCATAACTTGTATACATGAAATCCTCTAGTTTCATTTTATAAAACAAAACAACTGAATCTGTCTGTGTGGTATTGTGTAGTGTTCTCTGTCTAGAATACATGTTGTGTGTGTAGTGTTCTCTATCTAGAGTACATCTTCTCCATGGTGTTCTCTGTTTAGAGTATATCTCGTGTGGTGTTCTCTGTCTAGGGTATATGTTGGGTGGTGTTTTCTGTTTAGAGTACATATTGTGTGGTGATCTCTGTGTAGAGTACATATTGTGTGTTGTTCTCTGTGTAGAGTACATATTGTGTGGTGTTCTCTGTAGAGTACATATTGTGTGGTGATCTCTGTGTAGAGTATGTGTGTGGTGTTCTCTGAGTAGAGTACATATTGTGTGGTGATCTCTGTAGAGTACATATTGTGTGGTGATCTCTGTGTAGAGTACGTTGTGTGGTGTTCTCTGTGTAGAGTATGTGTGTGGTGTTCTCTGTGTAGAGTATGTGTGGTGTTCTCTGTAGAGTACATATTGTGTGGTGTTCTCTGTGTAGAGTATGTGTGTGGTGTTCTCTGTGTAGAGTATGTGTGGGGTGTTCTCTGTGTAGAGTATGTGTGTGGTGTTCTCTGTGTAGAGTACGTTGTGTGGGGTGTTCTCTGTGTAGAGTATGTGTGTGGTGTTCTCTGTGTAGAGTATGTGTGTGGTGTTCTCTGTGTAGAGTATGTGTGGGGTGTTCTCTGTGTGGGGTGTTCTCTGTGTAGAGTATGTGTGTGGTGTTCTCTGTGTAGAGTACGTTGTGTGGGGTGTTCTCTGTGTAGAGTATGTGTGTGGTGTTCTCTGTGTAGAGTATGTGTGGGGTGTTCTCTGTGTGGGGTGTTCTCTGTGTAGAGTATGTGTGTGGTGTTCTCTGTGTAGAGTATGTGTGTGGTGTTCTCTGTGGGGTCTTGTATGTTTGGACTCTCTATCTTCAGTGCTCCACCCCAACATGTTCATTCCCAACTCCTGTCTTCATGCCCAACCTGTTTTTATCAACTTTTCTCACAAAGCACAACAAAACCGTGGGAGGGCTGAACTGGCCCTGCTGGGCTGATGCTGGCACTGTGCTGTCTGCTCACCCCCCCAGCTCCATCCCCTAGTGCCATATACAAACAGTCATTTCCATATGCAGTGGAAAGGGTCATGGCGTTAACAGAGGGAGGAATGCTTTTGGGGGAAATATTGTTCAGCAATGACACAGAAGTAATTTGGGGCTCACCAAGTGATTCTATCACAGCCTTTTGTCACTTCAAAATGTTTGACCCAGAGGTCCCTGTCACCCCTGTAGTTAATGGCCGTTAGAGCTGTGACAGTCCCCGAAAGTAAAACATCTCAGGACTAATAGCAGGCCTCAAGAGGCTTAGGTATAAATATTTAAGCGCTTCTTACTTGTCCCAAATACTAGGGGGTCTCCATGGTACGTTTATACATAATGCAAACTGGAAAGCAAGTGGTAACTTCAGCTAGGCCTTCGTGTTAAACCTGCAACTGTTTAGAGGTCAGTATTGGTAGACTGTTATTAATAGACTTACCGTTTCACTATACAGTCTTCTTGAGGTGGTGGGGTTTTTTTTGGCATGCTAGCAATATCTTCTCATGACCCCAAACAAGTCAAAGATCTAAATCCGGTTTTATGATTCATATTTTCTAAAACTGTTATTTATAATCCACTTTTGCCTTAAAACTAATACTAAAGAATTAAGTGAGAACTTAGTCAGATTAGAAGTGTGATCTCATTTTGAAAAGTGCTGCCAAGATTGCTTTCGTTCTCAAAGTAGACGTAATTCTGCAACCACTCATAAGTCCCCATTTCTCAAAGTAAACTTAATTAAATATGTGGTCTGTTGAGGTAGGTTGACGTGCCATGAATGATCGTCCTGGTGAACAAAGCCGTTACACAAGCCATCGAATTATCTCTGTCAAACTTTGGCGTAATCTGAACTGATCCTCTTAAAAATATTTAAATGAATACATTTGCACATGAATGGGTTCCATGGCAACCTTGTGTATATTCTTCTTCAGGGTGCCTCTTTAACACAGGGCTTTAGAAAACCACGTCTCTTCCGTCATGTTGACAAACAACAAAACAAACAATCCCCAAAGAAAGCGATGAAGTATTTTAGAGCATCATGATGGATAGAGAGAAGTGAAGATTCATGAAAGAGTGTGAAGCACTGTGGGTAACGCATGACTGAACGTCCCTCACTGCACTCATACAGGTCCAGTTAGTTTAATACGTCTGCCAAAGAGGCCCCACAACTTTTTTTTGTTGTAATTTGTGAGTATTTGCAGTCATGGTTAGAGCAGGAGTTATGGGGGATTTGAACTCAGTTTGTAGAGACAGGCAACGCTCCTTCTCTGAAGATCACTTCTCCCTCTAGTGGCCGAGCGGCATGGGTGCGGGCTCGTGCGTGCAGGCTGTCTCGTGCAGCATGTAAGCCATGCAAGAGCTTCTGAGCTCTTTGAGGTCTTCGCTTCTACGGAAACCACACCTTTCCACATGAATAAATAATTTATGGGGAAAAATCACTATTTGGGTCAAGGAATAGCCTACATCCGCTAGCACTGCTGTTTAGCTGTGAATCCCATAAATATGGAGATGTTTGTGAAAATAATAGCACTTTCCCATGTACTTGATTTCCATACTGGGAAAACTGTTATGTATTAATATAGCTTGTGGCTCAGTTCAGTTCTGGGAGAGAGGATTAATTAATTTGTGGCTAATAGGCACAAACATGAAAAAACAAACTTCTTTACTTTTTCGCTCAAACTGAGCATTTTTAAGTAACTAATGTAAATTATGCAGATTGTGTTGATTATGCCGACAAGAGAGAGTTCTGTGGGAGGCTAATGAAGTGGCTTTTCCTGGCCCACAATCAATTGAACATTTCCATAATTAAACCATGTTTTCTTACATTTTGTTCTATTTGGCTTGTGTCCCTGTAAAGTGTTTATTTCATTCACAATGGATGTTTTAATTCAATTTGTTGCATTTTTGCAGACACTAATTGTAGAATAAGTAAATCTGAGGGCTGAGCGAGTGGTCCCTGTGCCCTCTAAACCAGGCAGGTGAGGTGTGGTCCCTGTGCCTTCTGGACCGGCCAGGTGAGGTGTGGTCCCTGTGCCCTCTAAACCGGGCAGGTGGGGTGTGGTCCCTGTGCCCTCTAAACCAGGCAGGTGAGGTGTGGCCCTGTGCCCTCTAAACCAGGCAGGTGGGGTGTGGTCCCTGTGCCCTCTAAACCGGGCAGGTGAGGTGTGGTCCCTGTGCCCTCTAAACCAGGCAGGTGAGGTGTGGTCCCTGTGCCCTCTAAACCAGGCAGGTGAGGTGTGGTCCCTGTGCCCTCTAAACCGGGCAGGTGGGGTGTGGTCCCTGTGCCCTCTAAACCGGGCAGGTGGGGTGAGGTCCCTGTGCCCTCTAAACCAGGCAGGTGAGGTGTGGCCCTGTGCCTTCTGGACCGGGCAGGTGGGGTGAGACGCCTCACTACTGGGGGCTCAACTCTCTCAACTTTTATTGAAGGAAGATTTAAGTTAGCTTGTAGACTTTACTGTGACAGTTTGGGCATTTCTGACATGGCCCCATTGGTGCAGGGGGGTGGGCTAGAAGAGACAATATATCACCACATATCCAGTTTTCACTCATCTGGCTGAAGATCAGTAAAGCAGTTTACAGGTAAGCCAATGAATGCTTTGTCAGCAGGACATACGGTCTTACTGCATCAGACACGGACCCAGCAGGACACACCATCTTACAGCGGGTCAGACACAGACCCAGCAGGACACCCAGTCTTACAGCGTCAGACAGGGACGCAACATCTTGGCCCAGCCGCCCTTAACTCAGCCGATCTGACGGCTTCTTCTCACCAGGCTGTAAATCAGCACGTGTCCTCCCGTGATAATTCTCCAAAGTTAAACAGCCATAAAGGCCTCAGGAACTCTGACCTTCACCATCTAACTAAGCAAGAAAAACCAATGATGTGTACCAGCACTAGACACCCTCCTCACATTATGATAAACTATGGGCTTGGCAATGCTAAAAAATAACTGTAGGTCTTCTCTGACATATATGCTAGCAGCATTTCAATATGATCCAAATTTATTTAGCACTAAAATGTTTTATTGTTAGCCATAAAGCATATGTCTGAGGGACAGGGACGAAGGACAAAGATGTCTAGCCAGATCCGGTGCCTCCCAACAGCGTCACCCTCCTTAGAAGAAAATCTATGGGCCTGGGTGGCATATTATAACAGTGTATGGCAGGCGTACAGTGGAAAGGCCATAAAACTATCAAACACCCTAAAGCAGCTCATAATTATCTCACTGACATTTAAAGCGCTGTGTTTATTTCAGCTCTGGTATTTTTCAAGTTTGGCCTCCTGTTTGCCAATGTATAAAAACAGCTATTGGGATATATAAATTTTTCTTTCACGTTGATAAATGTTACAGGGTTTGTAAAGTGAAAAGAAACGAGAGCTTCCTAGACTAGATTTTTAGTTCCATTTGTTTCTTCGTATGTTTTTAATTGATTTTCGGAACATTGCATGAAATTGTAACCTAGTTAACATAATTTTTAATAACATTAATAACATTTAACATTAATACATTTCACACTCATGTTTAAACACATTTCAGTGTCCATACTAGATTACTATTATGTACAATTTAATCAACTATTTAGCAGCATATAATATCAGTATTAAATCTGTATTTGTCCATCTTTTCCTCAGTGAACAGAAAGGCAAACAGCACTGGAGCTGCTAACCCAGAGGAGCGCGGCTCTCAGCTCCTGGCCTGAAGGGACCCTCTCCATTATGAGGAAGGGTCGTTTACAAAGCCATAATGGCACAACATTTTCATGGCTGAAGAAATACACCATGTCTGCACCCTCTGCCAGGGTTGCCCTTCACAGCTGTCATAGCACTATCATAAACAGCATTTATAACGAGCCCGGAGACAGACAGAAAGAGAAAGAGGGAGGGAGAGAGAGACATGTAGAGAGATAGAAAGAGAGACAGGGAGAGAGAGAAACGCATGCATTGCTTGAATAATTAAATTAATTAGGAATGATTTCAGCCCTTTCAGGGCAGCTATTTCTTTGGCAGCACTGTGACACCCATTTTCATTTACACATTATAAAATAAAACATTTGCAAATGCTTTAGGTGCCCAGACTGCACATGGCACCAGTCTGAAGCAGTGCGCGGTTTCCTCCCTAATGCACGTTGTCTCCTGCAAAGGGTCTCTCCCGCACCACCCGTTTCCTGCTCCATCAGCGAACCCCCTGGCAGCCACCCGCCACAGTGATAATATTTAGCGAGCGTGTCTCACTGTAAACTCAGCGGAGGGGACATCTTCGCAGGTACACCATTAATCATAATTAGGTGAGGCGTGACAGCAGCTTAGAGACCCCCTGCCTGCGGCTCGCTCTCCGGCGTCCTGCAGGAATACGCCACCCGTGCCCGCCACGTAAGTGCTGGCTTTGCCCACGCGCTCCGTGCCAGCCGGAGACACCTCGGCAGCGTGAGGGATGAGGGGGCCTCGGCTGGGCTGCCGAGAGCCTGGGACTTGACCCTGGATTAGAAGAGATCATGGAAGGTTCTGACCTCTTGCAGTGAGAAACTCAAAGGCCTCAGGGATGCTGCCTCCCTCTTCTAGGCCGTGCTCCTCGCAAAAGGCTGAACGTCATATTCGTCCTCACACCATGATTTGTGAACTTTGCATGCTTCTGTTGTATTAACAGCTCTCACACGTCCTTCTTTAAAAGAGTGGGATATTTTTGTCCTTTTCCTTCTATTCTGACACAAAGGAAATCAGCAATAATAAAGACTTGTGTGTTCAACACTTTAAACCTGAGTATTGCCTTATTTGGGATTTTGTGATCAGAGTGATCATCTTTGTAGCCGTGCACACTGTCATATCCTGCGTGTCTTATAAAGGGTGCTGTGGACCCTTGTCTGCTTGTGTAATATCTGTATACTCTTTGTTGCGTTCTGTCTCTTCTGTGTTTAAGGATCCTGCATATAAGAGGACATGTTTAAGCGTTCTCTGTTTAAGGTGTGCTGTGAGCTGTAAGAGGGAAGATGAATAGGTTGGTGCTGTGTTGCTTTCTCCTGTGTTCTCCGGGGAGTTTCACTCACTATCATCACCTGATGCTGATTGACACAGCAAACAGCACACGGATAAACAACCTGTGTGCTGTGGCTGTAAGTTCTATTCATCTTCTCTCCTCCACCCAATCACGGTGCAGCTCACATTGTTTACACGCCCTGTTTACACTACAGTGGACATAGACATTTTTGTTCGACTTTAGGCAAACATGTGACTGGTGTGTGATGAATCCCTGTGAGGGGAATAATGAGAGGACGAGCTCAAACCTGCGAGCCGCTTCTGCAGAGATTTTGTTAATGAAACATTTGGCCTATTTCAGAGCTTGTTCATCACCCAAATAATGCCAGCATGACAAAATTATGCCGAGCTGTTGTCACCTGGTGACAGATTCCATATCCTTGCACTTTACATTTACTGCCTTGGGAACATTTTGAACAATAATAATATGCAACATACAGTGGCAAATTACAGTACCAGTAACTGCAGACACGTGACAGTGCTGAATCAAGTGTAGAGGGGATTAATTATCACCTGTGCTGGCCACAGCTACATCTGATGTATAGTACTGACATCCAGACTGTTTAAAGGGCTGTGTGAGGCCTTTAGCCCTCATTACAGTAAAGAGGCCATCACACCAAACGAGTCACTCACTGATACCCCACAGCAAGTGTCTCGTGTTGCCGTCCAGTGGCCCCGTGAGTCTCTTCCTTGCCCAGAACAGGGTGGTGTTAATTGTAGCTGCTCCAGCCATTGTGGAGCTGAATGATAAAGTGAGAATACCATCTGCAGCAGCTGTGAGGCGTGAGGCTACAGAGGCTCCATACGGCTCTGACGGGGGGCCCTCGCTCCTAGACTCTGATGGGGGGGGGGGGGGGGGGGGGGACTCGGACACTGGCTCTGATGGGCAGCCCTCGCTCCTGGTCTCTGACTGGGGCCCTCGGCCCCGGACTCTCACAGGGGGCCCTTGCTCCTGGACTCTGGGGCAGACAGGACCAAAGTTCCCACGGGTTTGATTACTCACCCCTCTGGACTGACAGCACTATGTGCGAGCCACACACAGTCCACACAGACGTGTCTCACAGGCTCAGCTAAGCCCTTGGAAGAGACACATATGTCCAATTATATGTGGCTCTACTCTACAACACCACTGATTGTGAAAGGCTAAATCTAGATTATGGCTAGTCTTTCTGTAGTCTTGTATTTAATACACATGTCCAATTTATCGATCTTGGTACATTTGTGATGAAATCTGAACTGATGACAGATTACATAGGCTTACTGGCACAATGGAATTGTTATTTAGTTTACAGAATTGATTATTTACTAGACACTTTGTCATATAGATTTTTTAAAATCACAGATGGCTTATAAAAGACAAGAGCTTGGACTGATTTAATGAATGCTCTTTGTTTAGGCATCCAGAATGCTAAAGAAAATGATCGTCAAGGATGTGCATTGTTAAATCTCCAGTGGTGAACAGCCTGACTCTGTTTTAATTTCATGAATAATTTTGGTCATTAGGGACATGCATTGTTTTAAGCCTAAATAATATTGTGTCTGAATGCCATATGTCTGACACAGAGATAGTGCTGTTGGTACAGAATGAGACATCAAGCATTTAGACGCACAGAGAATTCTACTCTAGGCATTGCTGTTTGGCACAGAGATGAAAGATATTTTTTGCTAACTCTCTTATTCTCTCTTTCTTAGTCTTACTCACCCTGTTCGTACTCTGTGAGAGAGGGAGAGGGAGAGAGAGAGAGAGAGAGAGAGAGAGAGAGAGAGAGAGAGAGAGAGAGAGAGAGAGAGAGAGAGAGAGAGAGAGAGAGTTTTCAGAAAAAGCACTGTGTCCAAGCATGGTCTACTACACACATGCTCTGTATCACTCTCTAAAACCTGTTCACACTCTGCTAAATTTTTACTTTGTAGGCCTACATCCAAAAATTCCTACTTTTTTCCAGTATTCAACGTGTATTTGGAGTGAAGGATGCGTTAGGACAAATATGCGGTATTCATACTAAAATGATCTGATAGATGGTAACACCCCCCCTAGTGGACTCAGTATGCACAGAAATGCTCTCTGCGTTATTTATAATATTCCATGGAGCAATATTTTAAAGACTTGCATTTTAATTTCTGAAGGACGGACTCATTCTATCATGTTTGATCAAGAACAAAATCTGCGTCTAATAGTCAGCAGAGAAAAAAAAAGATAAAAGATGTTGCGCTTTTTCGCCACTGGCCAAAATCCCACTTTAAAACTCAACTGAGAAAAAATATTTGAAAATAATAAAATGAAACTTGTCCTAGGGGCAATGAGAATAAAGGGGAGAGAGAAAAGAAAAAAGGAGTAATTTCAATTAACTTATTATAAGTGGTTTGAGTCAATGATGAGTCCGTCACCTTATATGTGTGTCTCTTGTGAAGTGAGGATATTAGATCAAATGAACGGGGCACAGCTTGGAGGACAAAACGGTCCTTTTGAGAGGTTAACAAACTCATCGCATCTTTAAAACATGCTCTCACCTCCCGTAAAAGCCGCATGGATACATCATGTGCTGTCCACCGCTTGAATAATATTACATTCAACCCTTTCAAAACCCCACTGCAACCAGTCAGCATGGTGCCAATTAGTATGTTTGAAGCAAACATATGCCCCCTCTTGTTTTTGATTAAACGGCATATTGATGGTATAAATTACAGAGGACAAAAGATTGTTAGGTGTTTGCATGTAAATGTTTAATTAACCATGACTAGGTTCAGTTGGACTTCTTCCGTGGAGATATTTTAATTCCGTAAGAGTAGAGACCTGGGCACGCCACACACGTGACTATTAGAAATAGATAAATGCTACGATTGATCTAATTAGTGTGGTCAGTATTAATGCGTGTGTACTATATTGTAAATTAGTCATTTACATACGCCGTTTCTTTTCTTTAAAATGATACATTAACATCTACTGAACATAATTGAGGTCGTATTTTTGATGTAGGCTATTAACCAGTAAATGTAACATTAATCGATATAGTTTCTAAGTAAATGCTCACAAAAAATATAAATGAAATGGAGAAGTATGCTGCAGCCCATCATATTTTAATGAACTAATTCTAACTCTTTAGCTGAGGTCCGTTCTGTAGGTCTCGATCTGATATCGATCTGGGATGCGCTTTAGATATAGTCGGTTTCACGTCTTGGTTTGTCACGTCTTGGTTGAACACACCCGCTTTGGTCACGGAAAATAAAAACCCGAGTGCGACTTCATCTTTATTATGACTTTATTTTTTGTGGATACGCTTTGAACTTCCATTACGTTACTTGTAGTCGAAATAATATCAAAAGTTGTGTTCTCTGACACACACCTGCTTTTAACTCAGTCTCTCATATTGTATATGCCACTTAAAATTCACAAACTTTGGTTGCTTTAAATATTTGCCTCCTCGTCAAACTAATAGACAAACACTTTTTGACACAGTTTGAAACTGTCATGAATATTTAACATGGTTAAATACGAAGACTTGCCCGTCTTCTTACAGCACAGCTCTTCCCTCAGAGAACAACGCTAGAGATAAAACCTCTGCTGCTCCAAACGGGATGTTTTCAATCCGCTATTCCGAGTCGAAAAAAACACGATAGGGGTTTGTTTTCATATTGGCCTACAAAAGGAACAACACAGAAGCTAAAAAAATGAGAAGCTAATTTTTTTTTACAAAGCAAACAAACAAACAAACAAACATCGAGAAAACACTGACTCAGTATATTGTATTGTTAACAAGCCTCTAACTAGCTAGTTTCATTTCTCCACAAAAACCTTAGGGTATCCCATTTATATACAAGATACTGTTTTGCTGCATGGAAACTTATAAAATCAAAATATTTAAAATATTTTCATGACTAGGTCTATCTGCACTGACCTCATTATCGGTAGTGAGCTACGAAATCCAGCAGCTTATAATAATAAAATCTTATGAGGACCATAGTAAACGACAGGTTCTTGTTAGACTACTGAACGTGACATGGTGACATGGGGAAAGTGTTTGTGAGAGGGAGGCTGGAGCCCGGGGACATGTCTCACATGTCTCACTGAGACACGCGCGTCTCTCCGCCGTCTCGGAAGTAGGAGACAGATCACGCCGTCGAGTCTTTGCGCGTCTTCTTCCTTTCGTTTCTTTTTGTTTTCTGCCTCCATTCAAAATAATCCCTCGAGCCTACAGCAATCACGGCACCGGTTTCGGAGCACGCGACCGATGCAGACGGGCTGGGTCCCGGGTTCGCGCGCGCCGGGGGAAAGTGACAGGCTGTCTAATTGAGTCTAATCATGCAGCCGCGGATGACTGTCGCCATCACACGAGAAGTGGCGTTGACCCACAGAAATAGGTACCGCCGTAGGCTGCGTTCACAAGCGCCAAGCAGCATATTAAATTCAACTGCTACTGCCGCCGCACCAGCTTTTCTTTGGTCAATAACAAAGAGAGAGAGAGAGAGAGAGAGAGAGAGAGAGAGAGAGAGAGAGAGAGAGAGAGAGAGAGAGAGACAGAGAGACAGAGAGAGAGAGAGAGAGTGAAAAGAGCCACGTTTGACAAATTTCCTATTGCACATTAAAAGGATCTGTGTTCTGAGGAGCATGCTACATTATTCTTTTTTATTATTTCACTCTCAGCTATTGCTTTGAATTACAGAGGAATCTTTGTTAAGTGCAAGAGGGGAGGAATCAAAAATTCATCTGAAAGAGTTCTAGATAGGGTGAGGAGAATGTATTTTCGTGCTGGAACCAACATTTGCAAAAGTTCTATCTCCTTAAGCAATTATTAGCGGTGATAGTTTGACATGCTCAAGAGTTGTCAACAACTGACTTTTAAACAAAGTACAAAGCAGAAATAAACAGAGCCTCGGGCAAAATTAACTTGGGGACTATCCGCTCTATGAATTATAAATGGTTATCCATTAGCGCAGCGAATGGAGATACCAGGAGGTCTCTTCTGCATGGAATACAGTTGCAAGGTATAAGGCGTGATGGAAAGGAAACAAAGTATTGTAAAAGAGAAGGGGGGAAAGAAAGTTTTTTGAGAGGAAGCTGGCAGAGATAGTTGTGCTTTAATTCTGGCCCATTGCCACCATCCCCACAGGGTATGTCCTCAGTTCTGTTTGTCTACAACCACTCCAAAATTACCATCCCTCTCAGTTCATGCCTTTAATCCAGTCAACAACGTCTGCGTGTTTATTGGACAATGCTTCATCTCTGAGCAGCCAATTAAACAGATTTTCAATTAAAAATGCTAATTGGAGACCGCACGAGGGCATCGTGGTACGCTCACTTCCACTTCCTGGACTCCTTCAGATGGTCTTCTGCAGTTCTTCTGAAACTCTACTGTGTAAATTTTGGTTGAGCATTTTTGCATTAAATTGTATTGGCATTAGGTTCCAACCACCAGAGGGGCCCACAAGAGAGAACACAGCTGAGCCTGGATATGTGAATGTGGGTTACAGTGCTAGAGCTAGACTGCTGTGCTAGAGTCATTGAGTGCTAGTGTGCTAGTAACAGAGTGCTAGAGTACTAGTGTGCTAGAGTCACAGAGTGCTAGAGTGCTAGAGTCACAGAGTGCTAGTGTGCTAGTCACAGAGTGCTAGAGTGCTAGTGTGCTAGTCCTAGAGTACTAAAGTGCTAGTGTGTTAGAGTGCAAGTGTGCTAGACTGCTAGTGTGCTAGAGTGCTAGTGAGCTAGTCCTAGACTGCTAGAGTGCTAGAGTCACAGAGTGCTAATGTGCCAGAGTCCTAGTGTGCTAGCGTGCTAGAGTCCTAGACTCCTAAAGTGCTAGTGTGCTAGAGTCACAGAGTGCTAGTGTGCTAGACTGCTAGAGTGTTAGTGTGCTAGAGTCACAGAGTGCTAGTGTGCTAGAGTACTAGAGTGCTAGAGTACTAGGCAAAGCAGATGAGCTGGAAATCAAGTGTTCTTATTAAAGGGACACCCTGTCAAAGTAAAGGTATTAGAAAGAAAGTAATTTTAGTGGATGTAAAAGAGGTTATTGCATAATAAGTAATTATTGCAGGATGTGTAGTGTCATACACACTCCTAATGACCTAGTAGGTGACAAGTCTTTTGAAATGATGGTATTATAAGGTGAAGTCATTCCCTTGAGACTGAGTGGCCTACAGAGAAGCTGGGCTTCCTCTCCAGTGCTGGCAGTAACAGAGCCTCTGTGTTCTGGGAGCTGAGTGTTCATTAGCACATTTCTAAAGAAAGGTTCCAAGCCCCAGAGGAGGAGGATTTCTGCTCTTGCTGTGAAGAAAGTACACACCTTCAGAGTGTTTTCCTTGCCTGGCACTCTCGGGATGCAGCGGTGACACACTGAGTGACCCCAGATGACAAAGAAGTGGAGCAGCTTCACTCCCACGAGTGAGTGGAGTGAAGAGTGTGAGGCACGGCGGTCACCACTGATCAAAGCCTTCACTCCGTCCTTCTGACGAGGGACGTGTTACTGCAGGGCCTTCCTGACACCTTCTCACACACGCACGAGTAGATGTTAGATCCGAATGGCATCAGATTCGAGAGTTTTCTCCATGAGACGATTGTTAATTTGCCCATTGTATGAAAAAGCAGACCCTGACAAATGCGTAGTAGTCGAAAGAGAGTGATTACAGTCGTTCAGTTAGGAAGGAGAGAGCGTGGAGGGATTAAAGTGGAACTAACAAGCCCTCTGAGATGACGAATGTCAGGAGACTTTTTACAACATTTTAAAGCCAAACGTCCATCAACGGGGATATGGAGTCCAGGCATGACTTGTTCCTGTTGTTGTGGATGTGTGTGGAGAATACGAATCCCCACCCCTGCCAAGACGAGAAGGTCGCACCTTTGCTGCTTGTTCTGCTGTTCCCAGCAGTCCTCAAAGAGCCAGCAACTACACTGGCTTCCAAAACATTAGAAAACAGAATAAGCATTTGTAGTAAAGCTACATTTACTCACGCAGAGATGCACGATCAACAGCGAACTCTTCTGACTACATATCATCTAATTGGCATGTCTGGGTAATTACCATTGTTTTCAAGCTGAACTTAGATGATAATCATATTTGTCATTAAAGTGCATTAACCAATATATATTCAGCACTGTTCTGTTTAGATTTACTTCTGAAAACATCCATTCTTCAAAAGCCGCTGTGATGCTCGGGACGTGACTGCGTCCCTTCGGAGGTGACTTGAAATAGCTTCGTGTGCAAGTCTTGCACAGCGGAAGAATTTCCCTCAAGGTGTTTTTGTTTTTGGTTTTTTTCCCCAGTGAAAACGCTAAAATATATGCAGTTTGTTTTGAATTAAAAGTCCCTATAAATAAAAATAAACAAAGGATGTAAACAGTGCTAACCACGGGTGGTGGGATTTATTCACATATAGCATCCCAACGTAGTCTTGTTGCTTATGAACAGTCGATTTTTTTTTAAAAAGAAAAGAAAAAAGAATTATTGATAAAAAATTCATACATGCCACATGTCATGCGTTCTGACACCCTGACGTGTTGCTGATTAGAGAACAGGAGTGTAAAAGCTACATATTAATATTAGACTGCTGCATGTGAATAGCTAAGATGAAAGTGAGGTGTGTGAAAGTGAGCGAGCCAGTGGTTCGCATTAGCGCTCGGCTCTGTTGTAGCGACCGTGGCAACATGTAATTGTCCTACATGCCTCCGAGATACTCTGGCACGAGGTTTGAAGTGTAGAGGGCGGGTCGGCGTTTTTGCATATGCACCCTGCCACGGCATGAGGGGGGGAGGAGCCCCGCGCTAGCGATCCTCCCACTGTCTGCCAGTCACTGTGTTTGGTATTAAAACGAACACCTTGTTCCATTATCCATGAGGGGACCATCAGTAATGTGATAATGGAGCCACATCACTCGCCTTCCTTTGGTCGCCTGTGACAGAAACCTCCCCGATGGGTCGATCGGCTGTGAACGCCACACGGTCTCACGGCCGGATAATTGCCACTACACGCCTCCCTGCCTGCTCGCAGGTTTATGTGTAATTAGCTCAGACAGGGCAGGCACGACGTCGGATGGCACGAGGCGGGGAGACAGTGAGGGGGCCCGCGTCGGTTCACGGGAGCAGAACAGATGGTGGCATCACTCAATGGAACAGGGCACCATACTTTCATTCCCTCCCTCTGTTCCTTCACAGCCAAAGCTTCGGGCCGGGCCGGGCCGGGCCGGGCCGGGCCTGTCTTTCCGGGTTTGATTGATTATTCAAAACCAAAGTTCTACAGTGCAGCGCAGCATCGAGCCAGCAGGCTGAACCCAAACAGCAGAGGGGCGGCCAGGTGTGTCGCACGTGTGCACGGAGGTGCTCATCTCTTCTCTGAAGATCTGCAGAGTAGCCAAAGGCAAGCACGTCCACGTTTATTACACCCTGTGTTCATCTCTTTCACAATAGTGTGCCCCCTGTCTGGCCTAAGCGTATGAATGAATCGATACGCTGGTGTGAATGAATGAATCGGTATGCTGGTGTGAATGAATGAATCGGTACGCTGGTGTGAATGAATGAATCGATACGCTGGTGTGAATGAATGAAACGGTACGCTGGTGGGAATGAATGAATCGGTACGCTGGTGTGAATGAATGAATCGGTACGCTGGTGTGAATGAATGAATCGATACGCTGGTGTGAATGAATGAATCGTTACGATGGTGTGAATGAATGAATCGATACGCTGGTGTGAATGAATGAAACGGTACGCTGGTGGGAATGAATGAATCGGTACGCTGGTGTGAATGAATGAATCGGTACGCTGGTGTGAATGAATGAATCGATACGCTGGTGTGAATGAATGAATCGTTACGATGGTGTGAATGAATGAATCGATACGCTGGTGTGAATGAATGAAACGGTACGCTGGTGGGAATGAATGAATCGGTACGCTGGTGTGAATGAATGAATCGATACGCTGGTGTGAATGAATGAATCGGTACGCTGGTGTGAATGAATGAATCGGTACGCTGGTGTGAATGAATGAATCGGTATGCTGGTGTGAATGAATGAATCGGTATGCTGGTGTGAATGAATGAATCGTTACGCTGGTGTGAATGAATGAATCGGTACGCATGTCTCCTCCCAGCCGGTGGCGTTTGTTTCTGTTCTCGAGCCTCTGAGTGTCTTAGGTTTCCTAACACAGCAGCAGTATTACTTCATTACTCCAGCAGTGGTACAGAATGTGTCAATCTCTAGTGTGCGCAGGGCTGGTTTCCCCCTCCTGTCTTCAGTAGGACGCTCTCTCTCTGTTTATCACACCATGACTCCTTCCTCTGCCTCTGCAGTGCTGCTTCTGTTCCTGCATGGAGCTGAAATATTCATGCAAATTGTGGTAAAACCTGCAAATAATGAGACAGACAATCGAATGCAAAGGAACTGTCATGGTAGCTGTCATTAGAGGCCTAACTGCTCAGGCTGAGATATCAAAGCGTTCTTTTTGATACGGCCGTGCCGGGCTGTGGAGTCGTGCTCCCTTTAAACCGTGTTTATAATGAAGGGCCTTCATCACGGACTGGCACTCTCCATCTGTCAGCCTGTCTCCTCTCACTGACCCCTCAGGCACCATCCGCAAATACCTGCTTCCCTCTCTCTCTCCCTCTCTCTCTCTCTCTTTCACTTTCTTCACTAATACTTCAAAAAGCCAGCATGTGGGTGCAGACAAAGTTTGCATATAGAGAAGAAGCACAGAAGGACATTGATTAAACATGTAGAGATAACAGTACATAGAGGGGCGGGGCAGAGAGGACAATATTACTAATAATATAAACCATCTTGGATCTGTGAGCCACTGTGTTGTACGTGTTGTTCTACACTGGGTAGTTGCAGGGAGGGAGCAGACAACCTAAAACAGGCGTAGTCAACAAAATTTGTCCGCGGTCCAATTTTGGCAGATACCTATGACCTGAGGTCCGGTGCGGCGGGGGTGGCGAACGTAAGTTGTTGAGCGGGGGGGCGAACGTATCACTCGTGACGGAGTGTTTTTTCAATAGCCCTGAAATAAATGCTACGGTTTTGTTTTGGTCCGTATCCAGTTAATCAGGAATGAGATTGGGTCCGGACAGGATCGCGTTCGGGTCCGGATCCGGACCGCAGTTCGCCAGTTGAGTACCCCTGACCTAAAACATTCATTTAAATAGTTAGAGATTCCTGGTCTGAACTGGCAAACTGGGAAAACAATGGCACCATCATCATTAGAGACATCCGCACTGCTGGGCTGCACTGTGGATGAGATACATGGTAATAATGTCAAGGGTGTCTTAGCTGCAGAAAAACAGACTGGAGACAAATCCACACATCGGGCCAGTCCAGTTCAGGACTCACCCTTGTTCTCAGGAGTGGCTTATAAAACCCATCATCACCAGCGAAAGATACACAACAACGAGTTGCAAGCGAGAATGTGATGTGCGTTTGTGATAAACTAAATGGGAATGTCATAACCCTGAGTGTGTATGCGCATGTGTTCACGCTTGTGAGTGGGTGTTAGGGGTATCTTACAGCGCGTGTTATTATTTACTAAGAGTATTCATTAAAATGCTTCACTAAATCCCCGCTGTGGTTATTATTTGTAGTGCTGACAGATAATGTAGTTTAGCTGTGTATACTGCTTCAGGAGAAGGAACCAGTTGGTGGTGTTCCTGCATCACCCACCCCCCCCCCCCCCCCCAAACGCCTCGGCTCTCCGCTAATGTGGATTCTCTTTTGTGCTGATTTTGTAGATTAATTAACAATAGAGAAAAAACTGTAATAGAAAGAAATTCCTGTTTATTTTATTATTTGCCTAAGCCAATTTGTTATTATGACAACCGAACACTTATTGCATAATATCTGTTGAATGTATATTGTCAAATTTATTGATATAGCGCTTTTTACAACACACGTTGTCACAAAGCAGCTTTACAATCAAGTATGGGTCCAGATCCCTAATGAGCAAGCCAAAGGCGACAGTGGCGAGGAAAAACTCCCTATTTTTTCTGATATTCCCTATATTGTCTGATTTTGCTCCATGTTGAACATAAAGTCCCAGTCCATTCTGAACCACCTCTAATCCGTCCAGCATGTGTTGGCGGGGACATTGTCCCTCCCACCCCTGTTAGCCTTCCGCAGAGGAGCGCGTGGTGAGTCTGTCCTCTCAGTACCTCAGAGTGCAGAAGCGTGTGGAAAGGTGCTGGTTCAGAATGTAGTCTGTATTGGCGCATTTCCACTAGGGCCTGCTTGGCGCGGTACGGTTCGGTACGGGTCGATTCGCAACGGAACGGTACGGTCGCGTTGTGTTTCCATTACAATGGTGAACCACCCCAATGTGGGTGGAGTCGCTGTTGGCGCGCGGGTTGTAGTGTCGTGACATCATTTGTATACGACCACAACACCGGTCGACGCCCCTTAACACAGCATTATTGTATCTTATTTATCTTTATCTTCATTATTGTATGTGGTTGCTCTAATTATTGATAATAATTTGGTATTACTCAAACAGGCTGAACACACCCTGCATAAAAAGCATCAGTCATACAATCAAATGAAATCAAACTTTATTATGAAATATAGATATTTAAAGTACAACATATGTAAATAATATAGTTATAGTTTTAAAAAAGTGCAAAAAGCAAATATATACGTATAGCTTTATATGAAATAAATATTTATAGTACTACAAGCAACATTTTGTGTGCTTTTACTGGCGTCTGTCTCGCATGGTGTTCACAAGTTCGCCAAGCACCCCGAGGAAAGCCCGGTTGAAGGAAACATTTTCCGCCAACTCCGCTCGCCTCGTCAGTGGAAGGGGAATCTTGAACGTAAAAAATAACAAATATTAAACACAAGCATTCCCGTGAAAGCAACAACAATATAGCGTAACTGCACAAAATGTGTAGCACGTCATCGCTGCTCATGCTGTGTTTATGGCTACAGCTAACTAGCAACTAGCAAGGCTAAGAGCTAGCTATTGTACAGTAGTGACTGTGGTGGTAACATTAACTACAAACAGCTCTAAATTCCTGCGTTTACAATAGATGCGTTCATATTACGTTCATATTACATCTTTTACGAGCCTAGTAGTAAAACTGTGAAATCACAATACACTCACCATTCTCCGTGGCCTCCAGCACCGACAATGTCCAGCACGTTTTCTCTTCCGTTACTGGCTGGCCGGTGACCGTATATGACATCCATTTGCTGGAACCATTTCCAGTCTTTGCGGTTTGCTCCGCTGTGTCCGTTATGGTCCTTCACCGCCCGGTAATCGCGTTAAGCTTTTTTAGCTTGGACCGACCGGCACTGCTGAACGGACCGCTGGTAGCCATGAGTGGCCATTAGCGCGGAAACCTCGCTAAAAACCTTTACATTTCTAGTGGCCCCGTCCAGTTCGCCCTGGATTTTTTGATCGCTGATTATTAACAGAAAGGTTTGTACCTCGGCGTTTGACCAGGGAACAGACTTCGCTCCTTGGGTTTTAAAAATGGCTGAGGAGTCCATAGCATAGCGGAGGAGTCGCTCTCCTGACGCAACCTGTGACGACACTCCCTGGCCAATCAGTGTCATGCTGTTACTCCACGTCACAGAACTGTACCGCTTCGGAACGGTTAGAACCTCGAGCGAGTCGGTACGAAAAAAGTACCCAAAGGGGCCGGCTCACAGGGAACTGGTACTAATGGAAACACTGACAAACCGTCGCGAATCGAACCGTACCGCGCCAAGCAGGCCCTAGTGGAAATGCGCCATATGAGTCCCAGGGCTCAGCTTTGATCAGCCACGCCTCCCCACTTCAGCTGGAGGTGAAGTCACGCCCATCAGCTCAGTAGCCTATCAGGACACACCTCTCGCTATAGGCTCAGTTCAGTAGCCTATCAGGACACACTTCTAATAATACCTAATGGCTCAGCTCAGGTAGCCAGGGAGCTTTTCCTGTATCTCCTACTGCTATCTCTTAAGGCTACATCTCCACCTGCTAGGCTACATCTGTGCCTGCTACACTACATCTCTACCCGCTAGGCTACATCTGTGCCTGCTACACTACATCTCTACCCGCTAGGCTACATCTGTACCTGCTAGGCTACATCTGTGCCTGCTACGCTACATCTCTACCCACTAGGCTACATCTGTACCTGTTAGGCTACATCTGTACCTGCTAGGCTACATCTCCAGCTGCTAGGCTACATCTCCAGCTGCTAGGCTACATCTGGGCCTGTTACGCTACATCTCTACCTGCTAGGCTACATCTCTACCTGCTAGGCTACATCTGTACCTGCAAGGCTACATCTCTACCTGCTAGGTCACATCTCTACCCGCTAGGTCACATCTCCACCCGCTAGGCTACATCTGTACCTGCTAGGCTACATCTGTACCTGCTAAGCTACATCTCTACCTGCTAGGCTACATCTCCAGCTGCTAGGCTACATCTGTGCCTGCTACACTACATCTCTACCTGCAACGCTACATCACTACCTGCTAGGCTACATCTCTACCTGCTAGGCTACATTTGTACCTGCAACGCTACATCACTACCTGCTAGGCTACATCTCTACCTGCTAGGCTACATCTCTACCTGCTAGGCTACATCTCCAGCTGCTGGGTTACATCTGTAACTGCTGTGCTATGCAGGTGGCACAGAACTTTGTACAATTTTGTTATACACGAGAGTGTGTGGTATGTGTAATATGTGTGGTATGTGATATATGTAATATGTGTGGTATGTGTGATATGTGTAATATGTGTGGTATGTGTAATATGTAAAGTAAAAAAAAAAAAAAAACCCACTTGGACATGGTCAAACGTGTTTCTGTAGCACACTGTAATCCTGCACTTTGGCCGTTTATACTCAAAAAACAAAGATAACGCTTAACCAGAGCTGTGACATACAAAATATTCTCTAGTAAACTTCAGAGGCTCTCTCTCCCTCTCTCTCTCTCTCTCTCTCTCTCTCTATATATATATATATATATATATATATATATATATATATATATATATATATCATCCTCTGAAGTTTATATATATATATATATATATAGTTTTTGCTTTTCTTCATACCTCTTTCTGTTTCTGATATTTTCTTCTTCAAAGCACTATTCTCTCTACTGTGCCCTAGGGTTAATTAACATGAACCAAACAGGGAGTGATCTGAGAGAATAGGAAATCTCCACAGGTTAAGTGTCACACGGGAAGCGTGTTGTCAGCAGGCCCCCCTCCTCTCTGTTCTCGTCCTTCTACGTCTTCTGAAGAACAGGCAGAGCTAAAAATTAAAAATTCTGATACCTTCTCAAAAGTTTGCATTCTCACTGTCAGAACGGAGGGTTTCGTAGTTTAGGAGTTAGACCTTTACATTCCACTTTCTGATGTGTGCAGTAGTTTCAGGTAGAAAATCTGCTCTGGCGTACGGCGGGATTTTAAGCTCTTGTGTTATTGTTGGTGTAAGAATGTGTAGTATGAAGAATATGATCATATATTTGCATGACATCACAAATAATAATAATAATAATTATTATTAACATAATCAGAATCAGAATGATGTTACACATAATTTGTTGTGGTATACAGTTCAAACACACTGTTCTACTACAAATACATTATTATTATTATTGTTGTTGTTCTTCTTCTTCTTGTTAATAGCAGAGATAATAAAAATAGTTGCTGGGATTGGCTCCAGCCCCCCCCTCCCCCTCCCCCCCCCTCCCGTGACCCCGACTAGCGGATGGATGGATGGATGGATGGATGGATGGATGGATGGATAAAAATAAAAACAATAATAATAATAATAATAATACAGTTTTCACATTTCAAACATGAAAATATAACACATTAATGATTTATTTTTCTAAAAAAGAATAAAAATAATAATAATAAATACTACTATTTACTACAGGTTAGTCTAAATAAAGTATTTATATCTGGATTTTAAAAGACAGCTTTCATTCTCGTGAACACTATTATATATAACACTCTGCACATAAGCAAAAGTATTATAGTAATTAAACAAGTTTAATTCTATTGTTTTTAGTAATATTTTGGAACCAACATAATACCTGTTTTTCATTGTTATTTAGGAAATATTTATTGCATGGGAATAATCATAAGACACAACATAAGTGTAATAATCTCTTTATCTTTCATAATATCCTATTAAGAATTGTTGAGGGTCACCTGTGCTAAGGGGATATTCTGAATGGCTGATCTTATAGATACAAATGGAATGGTTTTGCATCACACTAATTAATACAAGGTCCTTTACCTTAGCCTGACATCGCTAGTGACATTTGCTTCATGCTTGAGTGGCTGGCAGGCTGATTTCCATCTCTTGCAGGAAGGTGTGTGTGTGTGTGTGTGTGTGTGTGTGTGTGTGTGTGTGTGTGTGTGTGTGTGTGTGTGTGTGAAGCAGTCCAGTGCATCGCCTCACAAGGACAACAGGAGACAGGGCTGCCTCGGGGAGATGGGATTAAGGTAGCATGACAGTCGTGGATTAAAGATACTTTCAGCCAATCCCACCAAACTCGCAGGTTACGAGTTCAATGGCAAATGCTAAAATTCCCCCATGCATATGCATGAGCTGCCCGCTGGTCTCCACGGCCCCCTCAGTACGTACACAGAGTGTGGGAGTTCGTCCTCATTATGCATGGTGCTGGACACACTGTGTTCTGCCTTTTGACCTCTTCGTATTTTTAATTCGCATGTTATTGTAACCATAGTCAAAATGGGCAAATCTGTAATAGTGAACTAAAGCTGTGGATAAGCTTGCTATATCAGGTAAGACTAAACTAAACAAGCTCTCATGTACCCTAACA
>NC_135215.1:34803648-34846148 GCF_052324685.1 Brachyhypopomus gauderio | reverse complement strand
GCCATCCTGAGGACGTGTGTCCTGGTCCAGTCTAGTCATCTCCTCCACACAGGCCCAGCAGGACTTTCTGGTAGTCTCCTTTAGTGTGTTCCTACAGACAGGGGCCACAAAACTCCATATACTAGACTGCATATCTAGACAAAGTTTCTTTGGGTTTAGGAAACACAACACTTGTCCTGTAGAAATGGATTAGCAATGTGCACAGAAAACGGCCAACAGAAGAGACTTACAGTGATGGTCTGGTACAGCGACTTCCCAGTTATGGCCTTAAACTCGGTCCTTATCTTCTTAAGGTCCACCTCACAGCGCGACACTATGATCCTAGTTACCACCTTCTCCTTGGCTCCCTTGCTCTGAAACACACACACACACACACACACACACACACACACACACACACACACACACACATTAAACACATTAAAGACTCTCCTGCTGTGTGATGCAACCTCAATGAAAGCCTTATGCTGCATCAGCGCTATGTTACTGAGAGGTGAACTTTTAAACATTTCCTTTCAAACTCGTATGAAAAAGAGAAAGTTTTTCAAATGAGAGAAACAGTCTGAAATACAATTACCTTCATGGCATCACTGAGTCTTTTGGCAAAGTAGACCTGTTTGTTTTCAAAGCAGTCGACTACAATGGAAGAGGTCAGAGACATGAGAGACTGTATATCCATGGATAAAAGACTTTTCTAGACTTCTAGACTTAATTTTCTTAATTTGTTTTCATATGACATGAAAAATTAAAGCAAATAGGTAATGTGTCTATTTGTTTCAAAACAGCTTAAGGTAAATGTAGTTTTTTTTCAACAGAATACGAATAGTTTTGATGCATTTTGTCAGCATCTCAGAGAGAAGAATAAAGATGTAATGGTGTGATGGTGAGGATGATGATGGCGAACCCAGTGTGAGGAAGGATTTCTCCAGGTCTCCTTTCACCTCCTTCCTGATGCTCTCTTGCATGTCATAGGGACTGTAGCTCTTGTATCTCTCGAACACTGTAGAGGAGCGTATGTGGTTGTTATAGTGGGACACTGGCGTTACTACTGAAGTAGGATTAATGTAGGAGACTCGGGCACCTTTCTGAAGATGTGGGACGCTTCTCTCTGTGAAGATGGTGATCCATGTTTTGACATCGGTTCCTTTCCGCTTCACGCCAGCTTCATACAGTGCCTGGAGAAATGGAGTATACAGCTTGTAAAGTCAAACACATCTGCCCTTGTGTGGATTAATTTTAGGATTAAAGGAGATATTAATCCAATATTCTCAAAAAGGTTTCAGAGTCTAGAGGACTACATTTCATTTTAAATCTGACTGAAACGTTATAATGTAACAGTAATATACTGTGGTTTGGATTAAGTGTGGTCAACGGCACAGATGTGTTCTGACTTACTCTGGCGTCTTCGTCGATTTTCTCGTAGTCAACAACGCTGCCGGGCTCAGCACGCTTGGCCTGTTAGAAGGTCAGATGACTTGAGTTGACCATTACAGCAGTGCCACTTCAGAAGCAACACCTCCTGCTTTATATCCTGACAGACTAAATGAATATACATTTGAACTGCTCACCTTACTAATGTATCATAACAAGGTGTGTGTGGTACCAGGTCCCCCCCGTGAGCTGACGGCTGACGGTGACTCACCTCTACTAGAGCGAGCAGAAGTTTGGCGAAGTCTCCTGAGGTGTCGCCAGCCACATCCTTCTCCAGGTCCTTCTTGAACACTGCACATACATTAACAGGAAGTTATTCTTACTTACTTTAAATCACCAAGTTCCAAATGCAGAACCTGTCAAACTTACATTCTTTGTAGACTTTCTTAATCTCGACCAGCTCGGCATTGCTTCTAGAGCACAGGATCTCGATGAGGCTTTCTTCATCCGTTCCCAAACCCTGCAACACACACGGGGGGGGGGGGGGGGGGGGGGGGGGGTTGTGTGGGTGTACGCTCTTCAGTCTGGGTGTGTGTGTTGGTTTTGAGATGGTCGTACCTTCATAGAGTCTCTGATCTCAGTAGCATCAAACTGAGAAGTGCTCTTCATTAATCCCAGAATGACGGTCTCTAGGGGGCCCGACAGTGCCCCCTTCAGGGCAGAAATCATATCCTGCAGAAGTGCGTTTTAGTACTTTAACTGCACTGATAAAATAGTAGAACATTTGCTTGTAACAAAATAAAACTGTATTCTGACCTTCTTGGCTCTTTTCTCATATGCAAAGGCAATTTCACGTCTTTGGCCATATGTCCGTTTGGTAAGGACCTGAATAATTGTCTGTTCATCCACACCTAGGATATATAGGACATGTATGAGTGTATAGACAGACAGATCATATTTTCCTCTCTACATAATTCTACATGGGAACACTGTTCACAATATATTTTTGGATAAAAGTTCCCTTGCTTGTCAATATTTTGTCAAGGCAATATTACATCATATTGTAATTTAGTCTTTTGGGCTGGCAGGGAGACCACTACCAAACATGTCGACGATGATTACTGCAGCCACAAAGACCTCACACACCCAGAAAACTTTCCACATCCCATCGCAGAGCTTCAGACAGGATGATGACTCACTGTTGACTCTGACCACCGTTTGTTAGAGCACACGAGCCTTTAGCAAGCTGGGTCTGCTCAACCTTCATCTTACCTTTTGTTTTGATAGCCGTCTCAATTCGGGCTGCATCTTTGTCAGGATCAAAGTCACTCACAGGGACCACAGTGGGGCATGTTGGCTCACTGGACTGAGACATGTTATAGACATGTTATAGACATGGTCCAAAAGGAATGGGTCATTATAAACGATACATGTGCAGAATTTCAGGTCACATGTAGCACCCAAATACCTGAATTTGGGTCAGAAGTAAGCCAAAATATCCATTACATCTTGAGAACGCTTACCCCAAAATTAAGTGAGAGTTGACCGAGGAACTCACTGACCAAGGACATCCTGTGGGTGAGAATACATACAGCTAAACAATAATGATCATTTTTAACAATAATACCCTGCGGTTTAATTAAAGGCGCCTGATCCACTTCCCTAAAAAGCCCCGTTTGGAAGTGAGAACGGAGACCTTTAAGAACCCCATGCTGCCTGAGTCACAGGGTTATGCAATGAAGTTGAAGAAAGCAAAGGTTGTGTTCTTCATGCGGAGGACAAGCCTGAGTTCAGCTCCTCACTCGTCCCACAGAACCCGGCCTCCTGATTCATTACGAAGGGCGGTGCTAATGTACTCGAGGGGCTTTTGTGCCAGTCACTTGACAATGACTCAAAATTAAAAAATTTAAAA
Source organism: Brachyhypopomus gauderio (assembly GCF_052324685.1). Taxonomy (NCBI): domain Eukaryota; kingdom Metazoa; phylum Chordata; class Actinopteri; order Gymnotiformes; family Hypopomidae; genus Brachyhypopomus; species Brachyhypopomus gauderio. The sequence goes on along the minus strand of NC_135215.1, from coordinate 34,842,865 downwards.
GAATGAACAAGAAAAAAAGCCTTAGGTGCTCACTGTCTCACTGTTATTCTGGGGAGTGTAATATTCTGGGGAGTATATTATTCTGGGGATTATATTCAGTGGTGTTCCTGAGTGGGGTTTTGCATCTCAGGACTTCCTGGCTATTGATTACTAAACTCTTCTCATTCCTTCAGCTTTAGCTATGAAACCAGATATCATAACTAAGGTTGGACAAAAATAAGAGGTCTTTGTTTACAGTTAGCTCAAGGAATGCTGAAAACATCTTCTGTTTTCTGGCAATACAGATGCCAATATATTTCTATGGCAAAGACACTGAGCACAAAGGCACACCCATGAGACAAGAAGAGGGGAGACGTCTCAAAGCACGGGAGTCACTACACACCCACCCACAGGCCTCCACAGCAGGCTGGAAACTTAACAGAATTATCTACAATCTATTAGAAGACGTGTCTTAACTAGACAGCTTTTCTTACTAGACTACTGCAGCTCATAGCCAATGCCAGTGAGCAGTAATTATTTTTCTGGTTGTCAGTACAACTTTCTCTCCCCCCCAACCCCAGGTAGTTTATACAACTACTTCAGCGACTGTGGTTTCAAAGTTATCAGCGAGGTGTGAGTTTGGACTTACCTAAGAGAGCAGTAAAGCAGTGCTGCCTAGATGAGTCTCAGCTACGAGGAGTGAAATGGGTGTGGTGGTTAAATACCAGCTCTCTTCCAGATCATAGAGTCCTGCCTTTCTGTACAACGCACCACTGGAGCACCTCCCAGTTCCCTCCTCCGCTCACGGGCCAAGCAGAGTGGCCTTAAAGTGCAACTACACTTCACAATGTTCCTTTTAAAAGTCAACAAGAGGTTCCAGGACCGCAATGCTCACGTTACCCTCAAAATGGTTTTGGGTGAAGTAAGAGTGTTTCTACCATATCAACAGAGCCGGACACTAGACACAGAGACAAAAATGACACAGTGTCTCATTCTACTGCAAACTGTGTTCATGTTGTGCAGATGTAACACACCCAGGCCAGATTAAGACTAATAACAGACTGGTCCAAGACCAGAGTTTATCCATATCTGCAAAACCAGTAATGAGTGTTTGTTTAAAGAACTTTGTTCTCACAAACACAAAGCTAAACTTTGTGCTTTTAATAGATGGATTCAGATCAGCCATGAGTCACTACATAGAACCGCAGGAAGTAACGGAAACTAAAGTACTTAAACTAAAAACAGAGCATCCCAACACTCACCCTGAACAAACACTTTAACACCACGTTTACCTGTTTTTACCACATTTGAATTCTAAAATAAAAAGAATGCATGAAAAATGTTATATGAGTAGATGAATAATTTATTGATAATTTACAAATAAACTTACTTTTAAATTCTTTTAAGCTTATAAACTATGAAAAAAAGAAACAAAGGCAAACTACAAACTGTCAAAGATTGCAAATGAAAAGGTAAGAATACATTAAGTAATTGAATTCATGATCCTAGATACTCAAAAACCCGAGTACAATTCCAAAAAAAAAAAATCACAACATCTGAGAAAATGCGGAGGCATCCAGACGTTAGTGCAGAGTCACTGAAGTGGAATTTTCAACCTGTGACGTTTGACCTTAAGTGAAACAACTGCTCTTACTCCAGGGTAAGAACCTGGATATTCCTCCTCCTCCTTCAACAATTCTTCACTCTCTTTCAAGTCGTCCCACTTTCAGTGGACTTCACTGCTGATTGGTTTGCAGGTCCTTCTTCTGTTTGGACCTTATGTTCTCTGTCCAAGTCCCTTTGTGAGAGGGACCCTTCCACTTTTTTGTCTTCTTCTTCTTCTTCTTCTGAGCTTGACCAGGGATTCCCACGTTCTGCTGGGGTCCAGGTGCGGTGGCGTTCTGCTTCGCTCCTTTACCTCGTTGTGCCTTTGAATTGTGAGACAGTTTGAGAGAAAGTGGGAGAGAACAGTGAGAGTGCGGACAGAGACAGAGAGAGGGAGAGAGAGAGAGAGATAGAGAGAGAGAGAGGGAGAGAACAGAATACAGACACATGGAGGTGGAGAGAGAGAGAGAGATAGAGAGAGAGAGAGGGAGAGAACAGAATACAGACACATGGAGGTGGAGAGAGAGAGAGAGAGAGAGAGAGAGAGAGAGAGAGAGAGAGAGAGAGAGAGAGAGAGAGAGAGAGAGAGAGAGAGAGAGAGAACTGCTTAGATTCTTCTGGGGGGAAAAGCAGCACACACATTACACATTCCAGTTTCTTAACTCAAGCCTCCTCACGGTGACTACAGCCAAAGGTTATTTGTAGAGAGGGCACTCGGTAACGGCTGGATGTGATGCAGGTTCACTCGGACAAGTTCAGGGCTCCACACCAAACGATTACTCAAGGAGCCAGTGGCTCCTAAAATGGAAAAAATGGGGTGCCAATTACTTTTTCGAGGCACCATAATATAAAAACTAATAAGCATTGCAACACTCACCTCGTCCGATATGTTTCACTTCGCCTTTTTCAACAAGCTAGCGCTTAGTGCTAAAGTTTCAGCTCGGCTACACTGCTTTGCGAGTCACGCTGTTGATGGAATTCCTGCAAGCATGCATGAATTTTTTGATGGGCAGTGACGTCCATGTGAGTGGTGTTTAGTTTCTGTCTTGAGCCCTGTTAAAGGATGTATGACTAGAGACTAGACTGGCTCACTGAGCCCTGTGTCTCAGGCAGTGAGAGTATGATAATACACATCATGCTGTCATCGTGCCACCATAATATCACAGAAACCACACACATTGTGTTGGGCTGTGGAAGACGACAGGCAAGTTCTACTTGATACAGAATTTCACCCGAGGACAGACTGTATCCATAATCTAAGAGTTGATCAGCACATTTTCTCCTGGCCTGTGGAGAGATGCATGACGTGAACAGGGTGTGTGTGAAGAGCTCCAGGGTTTTCTACAGCCAGCCCTCAGAATGCGCTACAACACAGGAAGGTGTGGCTGAGATCCCCAGAACATGTAGCAACGCGGACTCACACTGCAGCTCTACGGAGCTGCTACAGACATGCTCGCCGTTCTTCAGGGGCTGACACGTATTTGAAAGCAATGTAGTGAGGGGGCTTCAGGCAGCCCTCAAACATTAGCACCGCACTCTAATGATGACGCTTTTGCAACCGAGAATGTGCAGACTGGACTGACTACAAACATTCAAATATTTTAAGTAGGGGTGACCTGCAATAGTTGCTGATTAGACTATAGTCGACTATACCCCCTAGTCGACTATGAACGTCATAGTCGAATGTACCATTCTAACTGCATGGGGGTGCCCAAGGATGCTGCTAAGAATTAGTTGTTACATGAAATGTCTGTTTTCGTTATATATAGCCTTTTGTTAAATAACATCATCCTAATTTCTGTTAATAAATATTTTTAAATGATGTGTGCGCATTAACAATAGGCATCTTCCTTACTACACATTAATAAATCACACCCTGCAGTTGCACAATCCAAACAAGCGGAGCTGAACACTCTACAGGATAGTCAGCATCTACCAAGATTATAACGGCTACTAAAAAACTTCAAAAGTTTTGTAGTATTTTGAAAAAGATAAAGATGAATCAAACAAAGTGAAGTGCAAGTTATGTCATCAACGTCTCATTTCGCACGACAACAACCAACATGGCATACCATTTAAAACGGGTAAGGCGAAAAAAAAAACAGTTCAGCTGTTTGTCGTTTCGGTCGTGTCGTCTCTTCGCGATGCGTCTCAGCAAGTAGGCCTTTCCTTATCTTTTTTTTGCTGTTGTGTGGCAATTTTTAAAATTTATTTTCAGGCAGGCATATTTTAAATAAAATATTTTTGACATTTTGCACAGTGCCTGTCTGAGTTCGATATGCGCACTGACGGTTAATGTTCTCTAACGTTTCATCAAAAAATAAACAAGTAAATAAATAAAAGCTGAATAAAGCCAACCTACCATGTTTATTCATTTATCTGAGTGTTTTAGGTTTTTACTTTGAAGTGGAAAAAAGTCCTGAATGAGAACGAGATCCCGTTTAAGGTGCTCTAGATTAAAAAAAAAAACCCAATTCGACTATTAGTCGACTAACGGGATAATCTGACAAATCAGATTCGACTATGAAAATACTTAGTTGAATACACCCCTAATTTTAAGAAATAATCTTCAATATTGGGAAATGAAAAAACAACGGGACACAGTAGTCTCTGGATACCATGTACCTGGACTATGTGTACCGGTGTGTGGACTGTGTTGCTCAGCCTACCGTGGGCGGTGGACGGGGGGGGAAGGTGCAGGGGGGTCTCCCGTGTTTCAGGTGGATGGGCATGAGGTGGGTGGGGTCGAGGGGAAGCCAGGGCACCCGGGGGTCCACGGGGAGCACGGGCAGGCCGCAGTGCGCCACCTGCAGGTCGTAGGTGCTGCGACTGGGCTTACTGCCATCGCTGGCTTTGAAGATGGTGATGAAGGCCTCGGCGGGTCTGTGGACCAACAGGTACCGCCCCTCCTGTAAGCTGGAGCACAGAGGGAGGAGTCACAACGAGAACATACAGCTACCAACGTGCTAACTGATTAGCGATCTTGCAAATCAGTAATGCTGATAACGTTGACAATGTTGCTTAAGTGAAATTTAAAAAGTGACAGCTCTAGCAGTTTGAAAAGTGTACTCTTTCTAAATAATTGTTTTAATGTCAAACCAATTATTTTTGTAGTCTTACAACACGAGATTAACCTCCCTAAGTGAGGAGGCGGATCTGTTGTGGGGTTGGCCGCTTATTAAAAGACTGACTCAGGAATGAGAACAATAAGGAACAAGAGATTATTTGTCAAAACATGCTTTTCACCACAAACCCAGTTTCACTTTTACTGGACTATTGTCTTGAGGTCATGACTGTTTCTTCTTGGGATCAAGATGAAGATTATCTCAGGATATCAATTTTATTTACACTAGTAATGTTATATACAAACAAAATTATTTTCAGAATGTGAAGGACTTTCAAATATCAGCAACACCAAACTAGGCAATGAAGTTGGGACTTTTAGGAAGCAGTGAGCTTATCTAGAGTTCCTCCGTGTGTAGAGCTCGTCAACACTTCTCAATAACATTCTTGTCAATTTTCAACAATGACCAGGGTATCTGCACATTTTTTAATCTCAAATTCAATGACTTTTAAGACCTTTTTAATACCTCTCACAAGAAAAAATAATACCAGGGTTGCCAACTTTTCAAGATCTCTTGGAGTGAGATTTGAACCTGGAGAAGGTGGCGAGTGTAAATTGTTGACGGGGGGGGGGGGGGGTGCACAACCTCGCGAAGCAACAGCACGCGGGGACCTCGCGCAGGGGCGGAGCCGCCGCGATTACGTCATTGTCGGCACTCGAAGCCTCGCGACGGTCGCGACGCGTCATGTATAAACAAAGCTTGAGGGGTTACGGCACATGCAGCGCCGTGCGCAGTGCCCTAGTGCCTGTACATTTACATTGAATGGTCCAATGAAGGTAATTTAAAAATCAGGACATTTCCTCACAGGACGTGAAATACGTCCCGGGAAATACAGACGTTTGGTCGCACTACACAGTAGACAAATCATTTTTGGCACTTACAGTTAAACTGCAGTTAGCAGCGAATGACTCGATATGCATATTACTATTACGAGTGCTATCATATCGCTTGTGTTTTTCAGATTTCATATGAGAATCCAGCGCTTTACAGCCCCATTGTACCAAGTTTAAATGTTTTTCGGCAAGTTCACATCGCGCCTCATACGAATCACTGGAAGGTTTCAGCCAGCCACAATATGTTTTCATCCTCCAGCCACTTCACTGAAGGGACATTTACCCATGTCTGCATCCTTGTATTGTTGTTCCCGCCGCAGCCCTCAAATATGAAAAGCAGCTTGCTAGGCAGCTAAAGCATCGTCTGCTGTTTCCACCTGTTAGGTGACGTACTACCGCCATTAGGCGGAGTATACGGCCGTTGCGGAAATGATCATTATTGTGGGATATACATCGTTAAAATAAAACAGAAAAACTGAGCAACACTTATTTAATGCCTCCCCTCCTAAAATTCCAGACATTTTAAGACATTTTTAGACCTTGAATATGTAAAACTAAATTTAAGACATTTTAAGACTTTTTAAGGACCTGCGGGTACCCTTATAATAAGAATACAGTGCTAACGTATACATAATTGAGAAATCACCCTCAGCTGCCTGAATTAGTAAAGGATGACTAGATCTCAGCAGCTTTGGCCAAACAAACAAATAAAAGGACTGTTCAGTTCTCACTGTGTGACTGCCTCCTCAGTGATCTGGATCAGCTCGGAGTGTCTAATCCTACATTGCAACACCATGTAGAAAAAAAAGAGGTGGCTCTCTCTCTCTCTCTCTCTCTCACTCTCACTCTCACTCTCACTCTCACTCTCACTCTCTCAAAACCCCCCTAAACAAACCAAACCCATTTGTTATCTAGATGGGACAGGCTGCAAGAGACCGGGAACCTGCTGAGGGTCGAACAGGAAACTCTTTGGTGGTGGGAGGCGTGTCTTTCCAAGCTCATCGCTAAGCGACAGACCTGCCAATCAGTGTGCTTGCTTGTTCACATGGGCAGACCGTTCCTGTTCAAGCACAGTGAGGCGTCTGGCCCCGCACAGCCTCTGGGAGCTGGCGAAGAGCCCGGATCAGCACAGAACAGGCCGGAGAAAGGCCAGGAGAGACGCCTGGGACTAGCTACAGCGGGGACATCTGAGCAGACACAGCACGCTGCAATGACACTGTTAAAATGAAACCCTGGCGGGACATGAAAACTTTGGATGGAGAGGGAACTCACCTGGTGAGCTTCTTCAGAATGTGGTGAAGAGTGTTCAAGCATCGAGCTGGCCTGCACGACAAACACAAGCGCATCAGAAACCACCACACAAGCACGTCTGTAAAACAAACATCTCAGAAGGCGACTCGTCACCTCCTCAAACACACACAAAGGGCAAAGGGCAGGTGAGGATATGCACACAGCTACAATCTGCATACTTAAAATCACAGGACGTGTTCTGGATCCAGTCAGCCGGGAGCTCCTGCAGCTGCAGCAACTTTGATGTGTGTGCACTGATCCGACCTGCGCGTGCACACACACACACACACACACACACACACACACACACACACCCACCCACACACACACATTACCTGGAGCATTTTCATGCAGCTCTGTCTGGTGTGCTGACTGCACTCAGGTCTATCCTGGGACCGTACCGGTGGATACACTGGGCGCCACTCCGCGTTGCATCATTCTACTTGACAAGGCAGGCCAGGCGATGTGCTGATAGGCTGAGCCATCTGAACAGACCTGCCCCCACCTGCTCCCTGAGCCAATCAACAGCCAGGCACTTTCCCATGATGTAACCCGTTAGTATATATGAATGAAGTTAATTCAGGTTGCCTTTACATCACAAGCTGGTTTTGCCTGGGAGGCGTGAGCTACACATCACACACACACACACACATCACACACACAGACATTCGCTTTCACAACCTCGTCAGTCGTCAGTGGCAGAGCAAATCTCTAATTTGACTTTATTCAGAATTTTCTTGCAGTGATACAGAACTCAACTTAAGCCTCTCTGGCCCAGTGTTTAGTGAGAAATTTAGGGTAAAACTATAATTGGGGCAAGATGATCTAATAACTAGAGAGATCAACAATCATGGGTCTCTCAAAGCTTCAGAAAGTTCTCAAGAACACTGAGCAGATAGATACACATGGCGGGACTCCAGGCCGCTGTACCCACTAGAGCTGAGAACACTCAGACAAAGACATGGTGCACCGGCACTGAAAGGCCAGGGTGTAAATCCGTAATCCTTTGCCAAATATGCACCAGCCGACTGTAGCGAGAAGTCCAAACCGGCTTTCACCGGGGCTGGGTCCTGGACTACGCCCAAGACAAAGACCAAGTAGTTTTTCCTTAGCAGAAGGAATTTCAGAGTGAAGAGAGGACGAGAACACTGTAGTCCTGCTAGGGTTCAGTTCTTCACCCTCTTAACACACTTCCTCCTGTGGTGAGTCAAACAAGTGTGTGTGTGTGTGTGTGTGTGTGTGTGTGTCCCTCCGGCCCCACTGCACATTATTTTCACACAAATATTTCTTCTCTAAACAAGCACAAATGTGTCTATGCATCCAACACTAAACCTAAAGTGTGCAGGACTAGAAAAAAACCAAACACACAAACAAAGGCAAGAACTGCGTCTACGCTGGCGTTCCGACGGTGGGAGCCATGGTAACGGGGGCTCCAAACAGACACAGTTGCTATGTGAGTCATGTGGGAAGCATGTAGCTGCCGAAGGGGGAGGAGCTTCCTGCAAGCAGGAACTGCACCTCCGCCCTGTCCACACACACACACACACACACACACACACACACACACACACACACACACACACACACACACACACACACACACACACACACACACACACACACACACACACACACACACACACACACACACACACACACACACAGTGGGGCCGCTCTGTGCACCTAACCGCTCTGTGAGAACCTCCAGTTACCAGGCAGTATCAAGAGAAACAAGTGGGACTGATACTATTATACTGTTATTATATACACTGTGTGTGTGTTGGCATGTGTGTGTGTGTGTGTTTGTGTTTATGTGTGTGTGTGTGTGTGTGTGTGTTTATGTGTGTGTGTGTGTGTTTATGTGTGTGTGTGTGTGTGTTTATGTGTGTGTGTGTGTGTGTACCTATGAAGGAGGCGGTGCTGGAGTGCAGGATCTGCTCAGCCCACAGTTGACACACTTCACTGTGGGTCAGACTCTCACCTCCGTAACACACCTGGTACTCCATCTTGGGCAGAACGTGGACAGGCACCCCCTACACACACAGACACACACACACACACACACACACTTTCAAAAGGTAACTCACCACTCACTTAGCAATACGGTAGGAGACCTAATAGGTTTGATAGTGTATGTAGAACAAAGTGAACCTCATGCCAAACACATCGGAGGGTGTCGTGTGCGTGGGAACCAGCGACAGGAAGCACTACAACCTGCAAACACTCTGATGTAACCCATTGAGAGGACCCGGTGTGTTTATAGAGGGGGTGGGGATGAGACAGGCCCAGACCCGCCTCGTCTCTTTACAGTAACCCTCCGCTGCAGCTAAACCCTTGAGGCGGAAAGGCGGGGCGTTTGCGGAAGGTGTGGGGGCAGGGAGGCAGTCTGTGATCCACGCTCACCCTGAACACGCGCAGGTCTCGTCTGGGGTGGGCGGCACCCACGCTGCTACGGACCATCAGCAGAACGTCCTGCAGGCTGTAGAGCTTGTAGAGCAGGCTACCGTCCCGCGGTGGCTCGTAGTCACAGCCGTCCTCTCCGCTCGCCAGCAGGTCCTCACGGAGCAGTCCTGCCACGACGGGAGGAGACGGGCGTCAGCGCCAGCTCCCCGCACACGGACCGGACCGGACGCCACACGGACCGGCGGCAAACACAGGGAGCAAAAACATTCGACGCTAACGAATAAGACCACGGGCATCACTGTATTTTTACACTAGGAAGTGACAGGTGACCACTCCTTTCCTAAGAGAACAGGAAATATTAAGTGAAATTTAGCTTCCCTGCAATTTCTATTTATATTTCTGCTCTGTTGACACTTGAAAGCTTCGAGGAGATACGTAGAACTGTGTCTTCACCTCCAGTATAAACAGACATATACAGAACATCTTTCGTGAATGGAGAGTGAGATTTGCTCGAGGAATGTAGGGACGAAGGTGAGACGGTGGAGCTGAGCACTAACTTGTCCTCGGCGCCGTGGGCCGGGGGGTCACAGGAGCAGTGGTCACCTCCTGCAGGCCTTCTCTGGACTCCAGGTAGGAGGAGACGCAGGACTTGACCAGGGACGTGGCATGACCGGCCCCTCGGCCCGCTGGGGAGCTGCCTCCTGCCGGGTCGGGCGCTTTCGGAGGCTCCTGGCCCGGTGTGGCCTTCAGCATGGCGTCCTGCATGCGCAGAATCTGACCCAGCTGGTCGCAGTGCCCAGACAGCAGAGTTCTCTCGGCCCCCCTCCTGGCCCCTCTGGCGGGTCTGGTGGGGGTTATTGGCCCGGTTGTGTCCGAGGACCTCTCCCCGGAGGACGGGCTCTCTGGAGCAGGTGGAGTCAACCGAGTCTTCTTTGTCATGCTCTCCGGCAGAGATACCGGGCAATCGATAACCAGGTGCTCCTCGTCTGAATCAACACTGGGAACTGAGGAGACCGAGCTGTGTCTGGCCCGCTTGGCTGGGGGACAGTCCCGGGTGGAGAGCTCATGGACCTCGGCTGAAGGAGCCTCGCTGGACAGAACGTCTCGATAGGCCTCGCCGCCCTCCTCCGTTACTCCGCCCTCTACAGCAGTCTTGGCTGCTTCTGCGTGAACCTCCACCGGGGTGGTGGCTGCTGGTGGAATGGCCCGAGCTTCTTCAGTCGGGGATTGTGGGCTTGGACATTCTTCCAAGTCGGCTTTAGGTGTAGATAATCCCAGCACAGCAGTTGTAGGTGTAGATAATCCCAGCACAGCAGTTGTAGATGTAGATAATCCCAACACAGCAGTTGTAGGTGTAGATAATCCCAGCACAGCAGTTGTAGGTGTAGATAATCCCAGCACAGCAGTTGTAGGTGTAGATAATCCCAACACAGCAGTTGTAGGTGTAGATAATCCCAGCACAGCAGTTGTAGGTGTAGATAATCCCAACACAGCAGCTGTAGAACGTGCTTTAGCATCCTGCTGCTTTACTTTCTTGCTAAGCTGACAGGACTCTCCAAAAGACTCAAAGTCTGTAACGTCCACCTCAAAGTCTATGTTGGTATCGTCAAATGAAACAATGGACCTAGAACTCTTCTCCTAAGAGGAAATAAAAATAAAAAAAACACACAACCAATAAGAAAATAAATAAATAAAAACAATCTCCTGCTATTTTCTACAACAGCAGCCCACTGTGGATTTTCCACATGCTTTATTTCCTACACCCACCGTGAATGAGCTTTAAAAACTAGTCTAAAATGACTCGGTGAAGTAAAGATTACTTGTTGGTCAAAGTCCGTTTCCTTGCAGTAGTCCTCTGAGGTAAGGAAGAAGACGGAGTTGGAGCCCGTGGTCTTGTACGCCAGCGTGAGGCTCTCCTCGTGAAGGAGGAGACTTCTCTCCCTCCAGCTCATCTCCGTCTTCAGGAGAGGAGGGTCGACGTACACCGTCTTGGTTCTCCCTGTACAGGAACAATCGCACCACTCAGCCTTTACACATCAGAACACGTGTCGGGTCGGGAGAGACAGGAGCCGGTTCTGGCCCGCTGGCCGGGTCGGGGCTGAGGGGATGGTGCACGCTCACCTTTGGTAGCGTCACCTTTAACCCAGACGGGCAGCTCCCAAGGTTCTGAGTAGATGGTGCTGTTGTTGACGAGCTGGAGGAACGCCTCCTTCGCCAGACACACGTGGGGCTCGTAGATCGCACTCAGCTTCTCCGCGTTAGTGTCAGTGCTGATAGGCTACAAAGCAATAATCTGATGCTCATGAGCATGGATTCATTGAGACATGACTCCATCAACTCGTTTAATACAAAAGAAATACAACAACGCCCTCTAGTGGCTATTTTGACAAAACCGATTCATCTCATCCAGGGAAAATAAATGGTGTACCACATAGAAAAACACTTACGGTGTGTAAACGTCTGGCCTTTTTACACGGAGAAATGACGGCTGACAGGGAGTCATAATCCACAGTCAACTGTGTGTTTTCGGCCAGCATTCTTTTTTCTACCATCTCTATGTTGCCCTAAAAAGAAAACAGGAATCAAATGAGTTAAACAAAAGCCTTTAAACAACTATACCCACAATTCTAACATTTCAAGACTTACCATTGCAAGCAGTTGTTTTTCAAAGTTGAGAGAAATGTCTGAGACAAACTTGCCTCCAGTCAAACTAGTGATTTCTTGGATCGTGTAAAGCTGTGGATAGTTCTTCATATGGTCCAAACAGGCTTTAAAATATTCCTGTCATTCAGGGGTAAAAAAAAAATTATTAAATACTTTTATTCTAATGATGACAAACAGGGCGCAGGGGAAGACACAGGGTGATAATCTCAGCTGTAGTTGTCTGAAGGTCGGTCCTGTACCTCACAGTAGCGGTTAGCTCCTGGAGGTAGGCACTTGTAAGCATCAGCACACACTTTAGAGACATCCTGCAGGTAGTTCATAAACTCAGCTATCTCCATGTTCACTTTTTCCATTAGAATCTGTTTTAAAAACATTCAAAGGGGAAATATATTTACATTCCAATGCCAGCTGGAGCATTCTGAACCGCACAAACGCAAACGAAGGCAGCCTGGGTGAGTGAGTGAGTGCAGGCTCGCCTGTGGGGCTTTGTGGAGCTGTCTGCTTCTCAGTAAATGTAGATAGGTCCGCCTCTCTTTGATGTTGAGAGATGAATTGCGGGGATAGGGGACGTCTGGGTCAGGGAATTTTTCCAGTGCTTTGCTCTCAGAGGGGTTATTCTTCGAGTCAGTAAGAGTCTGACTGCCGTCACACGCAGGTTCAGAATGACTCTGGCTGGTCCTGGTGTTGGTCTGTGGCGTGGTTTGGTTTGTTACAGTGGGCTTTGGTTCCGAAAAGGCACCAGCTGGCTTTAACTTACTTTCTTCTTTCACTTTAACCATGGCGTCAGGACTATAAAAGTGAGGTAACTGCTTGGTTAATGCAATGAACATAATGTAACATGAAACAATATAATAGAAATATATAAATAAAAGGTAAAAAATAAAATTCTGTACAAGTTCCCATCTGATAAAGGAAAATTAAACCTGTTTGATGTTTTTACCTGACACAGAGTACTAGTAACTGCACAACATGCACAATGTCTCAGACAATTAGGGTATACAGTAATGCACCTGGTTAATAGTTTCAAGAGGTCAGACAACAATGAAAGTCCTGAACGGTCCTGTAGACATGGTAATTTAAACTACACTGTTGATGACGTTGACTATTACTAAATACTATTACTATTTCAGTGTTTAAAGGGTTTAAAAACTAATTTTGAAGCAAATGTCAATTGGTGAAGAACTTAAACGAAAATAAATCTAAGGGTCTAAAGAAGGACTGCTCTTCACCTCTGCTGTAGCACACATACCACAACAAAGCCTGAACTCAAATATTCAGGAGGCATTTTAAGGGGTTTCATCATTTCTCACTTTGAATGTACACGCTCTATGTGAATGTCATAACACAGACCGGTATGATGCGTTTTAATGGAGGCTTTAATAGCTACATATTCCATGGCTGAGTATATGTGCATGTGATCACTATAATATCTCCACGTATGTGCACGTGATCACTGTAATATCGCCACGTATGTGCATGTGATCACTGTAATATCTCCACATATGTGCATGTAATCACATGTGATCACTGTAATATCTCCACATATGTGCATGTAATCACATGTGATCACTGTAATATCTCCACGTATGTGCATGTGATCACTGTAATATCTCCACGTATGTGCATGTTATCACTGTAATATCTCCACGTATGTGCATGTGATCACTGTAATATCGCCACGTATGTGCATGTGATCACTGTAATATCTCCACATATGTGCATGTAATCACATGTCATCACTGTAATATCTCCACATATGTGCATGTGATCACTGTAATATCTCCACGTATATGCATGTGATCACTGTAATATCTCTACATATGTGCATGTGATCACTGTAATATCTCCACGTATGTGCATGTGATCACTGTAATATCTCCACCTATGTGCATGTGATCACTGTAATATCTCCACCTATGTGCATGTGATCACTGTAATATCTCCACCTATGTGCATGTGATCACTGTAATATCTCCACGTATGTGCACGTGATCACTGTAATATCTCCACGTATGTGCATGTGATCACATGTGATCACTGTAATATCTCCACATATGTGCATGTAATCACATGTGATCACTGTAATATCTCCACGTATGTGCATGTGATCACTGTAATATCTCCACGTATGTGCATGTTATCACTGTAATATCTCCACGTATGTGCATGTGATCACTGTAATATCGCCACGTATGTGCATGTGATCACTGTAATATCTCCACGTATGTGCATGTGATCACATGTGATCATTGTAATATCTCCTCGCAAGGATCAATGCTGCAGCTCCTATTGCTTTTAGCTATAGTGGATCTGTGGAACATGGTGCTTTAATTCCAACTGAACCTCAGAAATGTGATGTTTTCAACACTCTTACCTTGTAACTGACCTGCGCGTTTTATTTTTCTAGATGGCACCGACTCATTATTTAATTCTCTGTAATGCCACAGTGCCCCGATCACACCAGAATCTGCTTTACGAAGCAAATCTCCGTTGAGATTAATGTACCTTTGCGAAAACGCCCAGAGCTCCTTCATGGTGGGCGCCAGTGAGAACTTGTCGAAGGTGTCTTTACAAAACGGAACCGGGTCGCAGCCGGCTGGGTCCTCCCTGTACGGACATCAGTGTTAGATCTGCACACATCTACATCCACACCATCTACACTAGTGACCAACTGTCCAAACACATGGGAGTTATTATTTCATCTCGGATAACACAATCATAAATCATTAATGTCACTAGTTAGGTGCAATGAAAACAATACTTGCCACTTCAGCTCCATGCCCTGTTTTATTTAACCAATGTTCCCCAGAGTTGGGGTGTACAGACTGCTTAGATAACCCAGCTGTCTTACACACCACGTTACAAGCACAACAGTGCAGCGGTGAAGAGTCGCCGTGTAGAAACAGACGCGGTGTTCATGGTTCCGCACCAACAGCCCTCAGTCCTCATGCGTTTTAGTTCATTCACGCTTCTTAAGGTTTATTACTTGAAGTCATGGGATTAAACATAGTAAATAGTAGAAATAAATCATTATCTCTTTAAAAAACATTTTATATTTTTGGATGTTAGCCTGAAGTAAGACACACAGTAAATGAGAGCCCATTACAAGCGGTAAATTTTATTATGGGATACCAGCACATAAAGCACATCTAAAATCGATGTGTCCAATGCACTTTTAATAAAGGTAATATTAAAGGTACAGTTTCTAAGTACAATATAACAACATTCATATTAGAATGAAAAGTATTTAAAAGACAACATTAAATTTCTTATTTTTCTTTACAGCTGTATTTACAAAATGAATCAAAATACTTATTTCCATATTTAAGAATCAGACGAAGAGAAGGAGCAAAACTACTATTGTGAAGACACTACCTCCTAAAGAGAGTTCAAAAGAGGTGGATAAAAAGGTACATGATCGTCTGTCCCCATTTTAATATCAGTAGCAAACGTGTGACGTAAAAATTTGTGACAACCACAAACTGGTTTCGGCATTTTCCCCACAGTTTATGCTGCCTATGTGTGGAGTAAAACCCAGCCCCTCCCAGGCCCCTCCCTCAGCCCCTCCCTCAGCCCCTCCCCTTGAGCTCACATTTAACAGACAACAGGAAAGGAATCCAAATGTGTATTCTGCATATTTTACATACACATATGAATACTTAAAATACAATGCATTAGTCATTTGTTTGTAATAATGAACATAAACTGGAACCGTCATAAAAGAAGGGGAGACACAGAGTGGATTGTCTTTCATCCATTCTTTTTTTCTTTTCAAATACCCAAACCTGACTCTGCATTAAAACACTGCGTTATTCAGGATTTCAATCAGCCTGTAACTGATCAAATCAGAATGCCTCTCTTATTATTACAACAATGTTAGCTATTCAGCAGAAGAGAAGAGGGGAGGAGAGGAGAGAAGAGAGGAGGAGAGGAGAGAAGACGGGAGGAACGGAGAACGCAGACTGCACATAGCCAGAAAAGGGTTTGTCAAATGAAACATTCAAGACACTGCAAGAGGCAGTGAAATGTTTACACAGTCATAAACAAACAAGAAAATATCAGTTACATAAAAGACAGCATGAGAGAAACAGGGAACACAAGAGATAATAGTCACCTACGTGTGCAAATACATTATCATTTGAGTACATGGTTGAACAGTAAAAATAAGAACAACAGCTAAATATAATTTCTGCATCCCAGACCACTGAGAGGCACTCAGTGTGGTTTGTTATGTATTATTGCGAACATAATTTTCATACTTGCTACAGAGAGAAAATGAGTTTTATTAGAATGAACCTACAACAGGCAATTTCAAATTTCTTGTACATTTAAAACTGAACCACAGTGTAGCTGTGCTAAGTCCTTATGACAGTGAGTTGATACACATTAGTTTGGAAAATGTAAACGCATATGAAGCTGGTCTTCAAAGCCTCCTGTGCAGGCCAAACCAAAATACTGCTGGATGTTAATCATTCTCTAATGCATTATGTTCTCAAATCCTGCATCTAACATCCTCCCCGGTGTTGAGCACTCAGAAAAGACAGAGCAGCCAACGTGTTCGCAGATCCCAACACCAACAGTTCCAGCCAGCGGTTCTCACAATCAGAAGGATTAACACCATACTGTTTTTTTTCTCTCTTTAGCTCATACAATCTCTTCATTATTGTGACAAATCAACAATGCAATGTTCAATAGCATCTTAATGGGATGGCACTGCTTTAACCCATCATCCTAAAGTGAGAAAGAAAGTAGCCGTGTCCCAAGACTAGCACACTGATACAGGTACTGCTGGGTATTTAAAGTAATTTTACCACTATCGTTATCTTTATCATTATCCTTATGATTTATTGAGTCCTAATATTAATAACGCCTCACTACTCAGTGAAATGAAAGGACTAATCAAGTGGCCTAATCTATTAATTGAGAATGTTTGTTCACAAAAGTAACTTACCTAGCACCACACATATCAGTTTAACACAAAATTAATGTCAGCACACCCTACCTCTATCAAACTAACTCTAAAAGAGATAAGTATACTAAAAACAGAGATACTGTACAGCATGATGTGTTCAATAAACAGATAAATATTTGCACTGAGTAGGTCTTAATAGCGGTATTTTCTTCTTACCTATACAGACAGAAGTTATCTTTATACATGTGATCAATAATAACATTAAATATTGTAAAATTAAAAAGTAGAACGGTGAGGGGGAGAGAAAGAGTGAACTCAGCTGTACAGTTTACAGGCCATATGAAGTTCAGAGTTCTCCACCTGGCAACAGAACCAGTCAAATATACACAACAAAAATGATCATGGGAGAATGAGGGGAAAGAAGAAGAAGAAAAGGAAGATGATGTGATAAATAAGAGGTGTATTTACATGCAGGCGTCCTACGCACAAAGATGAATAATAATATACCATATATATTATTGCTTGACATTCAATTATGGCTAAAATTCTTTTTGTTTGTTTGTTTTTTTCATTTTCTTCTATATTCTAAAACTTATCTCACTTTTAATAAGTGTATTAGCTGTGCTTTTGGAGAAACAAAACAACTCACATTTAGATAGATGAAAATGGTAAGCTGTGCTAAGCATCTTAGTAACACTTTCACCTTCAACATCACAACGGCCTCACAAGCATGACATCACACGAGTTCCATTTATTATAAGATCTGAATGTCATTAGATGGCTTTGGCAGTGTGAGTGCCTACACTAGGGGTCGCAGAATTAGAAGGATGGAATACTGTAAACTCGTTTCGCTCATTGTGACTGCATAGGCCCTTTGACGTCAGATTTGCATAATCGAGATATGAATAGAAAAGAATAGTGAGGTGCATTGTGTCATGCTTGCAAAGCCTTCTCGGTGGGTTCAAGCTCAGTGCTCCTAAATGTGTGGGGAACCCTGGGCAAACGAAGAGATCCACGGGCCTTAACCGTCACCAGCTCACTCTGCTGCTCCTGATCTAGTTTATTAAAGCCTTGTCTGGGGTTTCACTTAAGCACACACACACGCGCATACACACACACACACACACACACACACACACACACACACACACACACACACACACACACACCCACACCCACGTTTATCATATTGCTTCTTACTCAAATCAACAAAGAGGGTATAAACCACAGATTAAGCATACTGCTTCACAAACTGATAAAAGGAGACATTTTATGGACCACTGGATGTTTCAGTAACAATGAGCTATTATCTGTACATCAAGACGTCAATACCACACATTTAGTTACGGTTTAGTACCTTTGCTTTGATTGGAAAAAAAATATTCAAAGTACTAGTTTAGAGCCTGTATTGCTTATAATACCTAATACAAACTAGACTGAAAAAAAAAGATTCTAGCTGTGGTAGAACAAATTCATTACAGTTTTATGGTGCAACTCTGTATTATTGTAACTGACTTTAGGACACATCAGTATGGATAACGTGGGCTGAAAAAATGCCAACAGTCTTGTGTGTATCAAAGCTTGTTCAAAGGGAACTCCACGGTAGTGGCTACCCTGTAGAAACCCGTATTAGTAACGCACTACAAATTCCTGACTCGGACAGAATCTGATAGTGGAGCGAATTGTAGAAGAGGTATTTGGCACATAGATTAATACAACATGAGTGACAATTAAAACATTCCCCATCCAGATAAAAAGGGTGACGATAGAGCTCACTGCATGAAGGTTATTTTGTGACCTTGGACCCTGCTAAGTATGCACAGAATACACAGTTAACTTGTGAGTGAATTGGTATTAAATTTCATTGCTGTGGTGTGTGTGTGTAACAAATTGTAAAATTGATTTAGTCTTAATTAAACAAATTAAAGGGGTAAATTAAATTATATAAAGAGACATATGGGGAGTGTTTATGGAAGCGAGTAGAGAGATTTTCTTTACAATATCTTAATTGGTGGTTTATGTCATTATTGGAATATGAGATATGTAATCTTAGGCACACTGACCAGAGAAGCGCTTCTAAGAACTGAAATCACACGTCATAAAGTACGTTGCTACATGTTTCAGAAATAGTCTGCCCCAAAACTTTCACTAAAGCTCCCTGAGCATACGAGTTCATGAACTGCCAATTCAGAAGGATGAAGAAAGTTGGATTGTCATTCACAGTTTAACAAATGTTCCTGTGTAGTTAGGACTGTTTAATCCTCCGGCCACATCAATCAAATACATTGCACGGGATAACAGAAGATGGCTAGTGAATTGTGCCATTTGTGGTAATAAACTTCTGTCTTCTTTTCTCTTATAGGCCATTGTTTAAGATGTCACACTCCCATGTTGACCCTGGTGATATAACAGGGGCTGTGGTATACTGGGAACACATGAATATAGGAAAGTACTCAAAGACAGGACCAATGTGCAAGAAACAGCCAAAACTGGGTGCAAAATGGCGATGATGATGATGATGATGACTAGGATGAGTTATAAGGAGATGAGCCCAGTGGCAATACCCTACCTATAACAGCATCAAAATGTCTTCTCTCAAGATCTCACAGAACAAATGACACTAACATCAGAGTTAGAAGGACAACTCTTCCCTGAGGAAAACAGGACTTTCTCACACAACACTATGTAAAAATGAGGGGGAATAAATAAACAAGCAAACAGGAAACCCCTACATTAAAATATTGATTTGGCGTCACCAGATAAGGAAGGTTTGCTGTTCAGAAGGAATATTTGATATCAGGGTCATCGAAGTGGTGTTTCTGAATCATATGTGGGTTTTATAATAGTCACATCGTAGCTTTACTGGAATGTTACAACACAAACGTTTGTGGACTTATTCAACATAGGAAACCACTATGGCACATTCAACAGGTTTCAGTTCACTCAACACACAACAATTAGGTATTGGGAAAAAACAGCACTAATACCACCGTTGTCTTGTTTGCCAACAAAACATATAAACACAACAGGTCTAATTATTGCAGGGTTAAGTGCTATATCATCTCTCAGCTTATCCACTGTACAGATTACAAAAATAGAACTTTTACTACCAGACAAGGCTTTGAATATTTCATTCTCTTTTTTATTCTGTCTCCTCGCTTTCATCACTGTTGGGTAAAGGCTTTTCCAGAGAGGCAGGGCGGCACAAACACGACATCCCCGAGCATCTCATCTCATCCACAAAACCAGACGGGACAGAACTAACTAAGCAACCTGGACATGTAGGTCTGCTGTGCAAGTCACACGCTTAAAAGACCTTAACCCCTTGGTGAAGGTCGTTGAAGAGACTGACATGTGAGCTGTGATGTGCCTTGTGCACCACTAGGTGGCACCGTTGGTTAGTGCATTTCGTGGACCAGGGGAGTCCAGAAACAAGTTCAAATTTCCCCCATTTTAAACCCTGTGCCTGCCGTGTGTACAATCTTCTGAAATGCATTAAGAACTACGAATGTGCTTTGCACTTGCCCGTAAATATACGCTACAGTTCATTAACAATTTTGTTACATTTCAGGTGATTTTATTGTAAGAGTGATGTTAGTAACTATATTATGTTCAATTTACAATTTCCTAAATGTTCACAGATTTCAGACAAATTGAGAGCACCTGGTGATGTGGATAAGCAGTTTTAGAGGTTTGTATTGGCTGTGCTATTGTGTCTCACAATTCTGTAGCACAGCAGGGGCCAAAACGTTGAAACACATATATGTAAAAATGCAGGCCGAGGTTCAGAAACATCCCCGCCCCCACCTCTGGGAGCCTGCAAGGGCTCATGGGAAAGCAGTGTTTCTGCTCAGTGTGCCTCTCTGGTGGCCTTTACCCAGCATGCTTCTCTCCCTGGTACACGGGCACACACACTCACACCCCTCCCAGCGCAGTAAGAGCGTCTGACGTGTAGCCTTCACAACGCTGCGGTTTTCACTTGTATTTCTTTTCGCACATGCAACACATCACTAGGTAAATATACAAGTCTTAAATTAAAGAAAGGTGCAAATAAAAGTGCCTTATCAATTTCAACAATTAAGAATAGTCTAGCTACTAATATCATACATGTTATTTAAAATAGATTCTATAAACATTACTTTTTTGTATAGTAAGTACTTATGACCGTATACCCTGTAGCACATTAGAAATCCGATGGAATGGGCCCTTGCATTGTGGCGGTGCGCTCAGTTAAACTGCAATCACCTGTCCAGGTAAGGATTTAATAGCAGATGGCCTTACATGATATCACTAAGCAACCATGATGAATGGAGTCGTCCACAGCTAAAAGTAAAATTGCTTTTTAAAAACTAGAATTACCAGAATTCTACGTATTTTTTCTTCTTCTTTCTTCTTTTTTTATTTTAATTTTTTTTTGACGATTGTCCTTAGAAAGTTGTCGCTTCCTGTCGCCCTATGCAGACGGCTCCACGTCCCCCAATCTCTCTCTCTCTCTTTCTCTCTCCGCCACTTGCTTTCTTTCATTGTCATCTCTTGCACTGCCCGCTTGCAATCTGAGCAGTCGTCTTCCCAGCAGCCATCAGTCAGAGAGGAGGCGTGGCCAATCACAGCCCGGCGTTTACATCCCTTCATGTGCGGAGATCTCTGAAACTAGAAGGGCCTAACAAGAAAGGACTCGGTGGCGTCTTTAGTTAGTGGCTGAGTGGCAGTACTGTCCCTCCGACCAGACTGAAGTGTGTGCTGTTGGTTAACTGAAGTTAAAGGGTTCAGTAGGACGTCCTCTTCACACCGAGCGTTTGTTATTCTCCTTTTTGCTGATGGTTGGGGCTCACGATGAGACTCTTGAGGTTGAGCCAGGAAGAGAGGCAGAGAGAGAGAGAGAGAGAGAGAGAGAGAGAGAGAGAGAGTCCTTATCTTCTCATCCTTTCCCCTGGGCCCCCAAACCCCGCTGGGTCAAAAAGGAAGCCAGAACCCTTGCAAATCAGGCTCCCAAATCAATTCTGCACCCCCCCCTCCCCCCAAAAAGAAAAACAGCAACAACAAAAAGAACAAAAACAAAACAAAACAAACAAAACAAAAAAAGTGAGTTGTTTGAGCAGCAGATTCGCTGTCCTTGTGTGTGTGTGTGTACGCATGTATTGTGTGTAAGTGTGTGTGTGTGAGAGTGGGTGTGTTTGTGTAAGAGTGTGTGTGTGTGTGTGTGTGTGTGTGTGTGCAGGGCACTGGTAAAGTGTCTCAGATTCATGCTCAACATTCCCCGCCGTGGTTTTGACCCCCCGGGGTCAGGGGGCAGGCGGAGGACCCACTAGCCGTCCACGGGCATGGACTGCTCAAAGTCCGATCCGAAGAGCTCCTTGTACAGCGGTGGGAAGTGGGTGCGCACAATGTCTGGGTACACGGCTTTGAAAGCAGTCAGCTTCTCTGTGTGTCTGCTGCACAGAGCTCGCAGGGTGGACACTTTACATATCAACTGCAGAGGGAGAGAGAGAGAGAGGGAGGGAGGGAGGGAGGGAGGGAGGGAGGGAGAGAGAGAGGAGACACAGGTGTGTTATTGTGAGGTTGGAGATGGAGGTGGGAGGAAGAGGAGTGTGCTCCAACACTAGTCCTGCTCTTTCCCCCCTATCATGTGTCCTCCACACTCCACTCACACACTCTTCTCACACACTCCACTCAGACTAAACTCACACTCCATTCACAGACTCCATTTAGACTCCTCTTAGACTCCACTCACACTCCATTTAGACTCCCAGCTTCAGTGTGCTGAAGTTTCTGCTTCATACACATGTGCGCTAGACAAGGTGTCAAATCATATCGTTTCTAATTCATTCACTTCTATGAAGACATGAAGACCTTCAGTTTACAGTTCAGTGCCTTCATCTGTTCTCTCCATGGCTGTGTGTGTGTGTGTGTGTGTGTGTGTGTGTGTGTGTGTGTGTGTATGGGTGAATGAGTGAGTGAGGGTATGTATGTGTGTGTGTGTGTGTGTGTATGGGTGTGTGTGTGTGTGTGTGTGTGTGTGTATGGGTGAATGAGTGAGTGAGGGTATGTGTGTGTGTGTGTGTGTTTCTTCATTCATTACCTTTGTCAGTATGCCGTCCTCTCTATGGTTCTTCTGCAGGACGTGTTGAAGAGCCAGCTGGATCTTCTGCTGAAGTTTCTCTACCTTCACCTTCTCCTGGAGCCAGGAGCGGTCTGATCACACACACACACACACCCACACACCCACACACACACACACACAGACACACACACACACACACACACACACACACACACACACACACACAAACAGAGACAACAAGCTCATGATGAAGAAACAAGTCTGTTGCGCAAAACAGAGATGACAGAAGAGCACAGTACCCCCCACAGTACCCCCCCCCCCAGTACCCCCCCCAGTACCACCCCCCCCAGTACCCCCCCCAGTACCACCCCCCCCAGTACCACCCCCCCCAGTACCCCCCCCAGTACCCCCCCCCCCCAGTACCCCCCCAGTACCACCCCCCCCCCAGTACCCCCCCCAGTACCCCCCCCCAGTACCACCCCCCCCAGTACCCCCCCCCCCCCAGTACCCCCCCAGTACCACCCCCCCCCAGTACCCCCCCCAGTACCCCCCCCCCAGTACCCCCCCCAGTACCCCCCCAGTACCCCCCCAGTACCCCCCCCCCCCCCAGTACCCCCCCCCCCTAGTACCCCCCCCCCCCCTCCCCCAGTACCCCCCCCAGTAGCCCCCCCCCCCCCCCCCCCCCAGTAGCCCCCCCCACCAGGGCTGAGGGTTAAACTGATATGACATCATGCTTCTTTGAGGCCCTCGCAGACAGAGATGACATGAGGAGCTGACACTGACTGTGAGGTGTGGTGACATGAAGCCGCCACATGCCCTGCGTGCGTGCGTGCGTGCGTGCGTGCGTGCGTGCGTGCGTGTGTGCGTGCGTGCGTGCGGAGGTGTGTCTGTGCAGTGGGGACTGCATGGCTCTGACTGCCTTACAACTCTGTAGGGGCGGTTAGCTTGGCTCCTACCTGCAGACATCAACACAAACGCAGAGAACAGGGCGAGCTCGTCCTCAGACAGGTGCATAGAACACAAGTTTTTCCCGAACTCGAAGACAGAGCTGATCAAGTCGTCACAGCCTGGCAGAGAAGGGGGGGGGGAGCAGACAAAGGTGTCAAGCACACTCTTGATCTTTAGCACAGGAAACGTATAAACACACACACACACACACACACACACACACACACACACACACACACACACACACACACACACACACACACACACACACACACACACACACACACACACACACACAAGCATATACACCACACACTCAGACAAACACACACACTCAGTAACAGCGTCTTCCAGACTACTAAAGGTCTTTCTTCCTCATTCTGATCCTCATATTGTAATCATGTTTTGAAAGATGAATACTGTTACATATCTACGACTGGGTCACTGATGAGACTTTTAGCAAAATCACTGATAGGTGATGTTCGTGCACAGACGTGCACACACAGACGTGCACACACACACACACACACACACACACACACACACACACACACACACACACACACAGAGCGCTGTGATGACAGCGTGGAGGACAGAGGGTGCCTTGTTTAGTGGGCCACCCGCATTACACTGAATAAAACACTACTGTTACTACAGCAGCACGGAGGCCCACACACACACACGGGCACATACACACCCTCACATGCTTGCACACACACACACACACACACACACACACACACACACACACACACACACACACACACACACACACACACACACACACACACACACACACACACACACACACAGATAAACCACTGCAATCGTTTTCTTCCCTCTCCCTGCACATTTGTATTCATTCTGGCATTTAGACAGCGTCCTGCCTCAGAAGTGTTTGGACGCACATAAAGAACTACAGCGCAGGGATTTTATTATTGTCACGGCATTCAAACATAAACGCCGTCTGCTTACACTAGAGAAATCCAGTGCGTCGCTCTGTGACTATATGGATTGCAGGCTTGATAAAGGTCTTACTAAAGCTTCCACTGAATCCTCTATATCTGGGAGCACAGGAAGTATCCAGACGGCTTCTCTAGTCTTCCTCCTTGAAGAAGGAGCAGACCTGCTCTACCGCAGGGCAGTTATGAGGAGTCTGTTGTAGACTGTTGGTCTGAGTTTGTGCGTGTGTGTGTTTGTGCATGTGTGAGTGTGGGTTTGTGTGTGTGAATGTGTGTGTGTGTGTGTGTGTGTGCATGTGTTTGTGTGGGTTTGTGTGTGTGTGTATGTGTTTTGTGTGTGGGTTTGTGTGTGTGTGTGTGTGTGTGTGTGTATGTGTGTGTGCATGTTTGTGTGCATGTTTGTGTGTGTTTGTGTGTGGGGGTGTGTGTGTGTGTGTGAGTGAGTTTGTGTGTGTGAGTGGAATTGTGTGTGCTTGTGTGTGTGTGTGTGTGGGATTGTGTGTGTGTGGGTGTGTGTGTGTGGGTGGGTGTGTGTGTGTGTCTTTCACAGAAGCTGTGCATGATCTGTCAGTTATTAAAGTGATGGTTTCTCAATTCGCTGCCATAACTTTAGAGGACGAAAAGCAAGAAAAGATAAAAGCTTGAAGAAACAAAAAGTATAAATGCAGTGACAGGCGCACACACACACACACACACACACACACACACAACGCAGAGAAGTGAGCTTCCACTTACCTAATGACTTAAAGACATCAGGGCCAGCGTACTTCCCATCAAAAAAGACTGTGTTGTTCTGCGGGTCGAAGGCACGGCACATTCTGACAAACACCACCTCCAAAGAACCTACAGCCAGGCACCAAACACCAGCGCCAACGTTA
The DNA here is from genome assembly GCF_052324685.1 of Brachyhypopomus gauderio. NCBI lineage: Eukaryota > Metazoa > Chordata > Actinopteri > Gymnotiformes > Hypopomidae > Brachyhypopomus > Brachyhypopomus gauderio. Next base: position 34,817,205 of record NC_135215.1, on the reverse strand, counting down.
GCAACCCAAAATACCACTGCAGGCAACACTGTGACTCACGCTCGGTGCTGACTGGGGTTACACAGTAACTGACGAGGCTCTTTGATAACCCACAGACGCCTTCTCTCTAGTTTATGACTAAATGTCTCTGGACATTCTCTCTATCTAGATAAGGTCACTGTTTCTAAAACACCGAGCATGCAGACCACTAAAATCCTCTTAAGAGGATTTACACTTTGACTGCAGTTTTGTACCGTGTGTGTGTGTGTGTGTGTGTGTGTGTGATGCCTGCATTCCTCTGTGTGTGTGACTCAGATTCTGCCATTGCGTTGTTGTGAGTGGGAGATGTAATTCTACATTTGTTGCGAGCTGGATTAAGAGGTAAACACAGTGTAATGGGAGCCATTACGAAGCTTTGGGAAGATGGCACGTCTAGAACGTCTTCAGGTACCGGATCCATGTCAGCGTGTCATTATTAATATAGGGATTTGGACTCGGTGGGGTGCAGTTTCATAGGAAATTCTGGAGAATATACTGGAAATACTGAAGAATTTACTGGGAATATTGGAGAATATATTGGGAATGTTGGAGATTATCAGATCACTTGTATTTCTGTCATAATTAGTTAGGTGCTTCATTAATTCTCAGAAGGATGCTAAGACAACAGCTAAGACTACTGTTATAAGCACAGCAATGACCACAGTTACGGCCACAGCTATGATCACAGCTGCAACCACAGCTATGACCACAGTTAAAACTGGGCCGCATCACTGGTGAAAACCGGGGATTATAACACTTGGTTTATTCAAACTCACTGAAGCCTTCCACTGCAGGTAAGATTAAGCTAAGACCACAGTTACACCCCCAGGTACAACCAAGACTGCTTCACTCTTCCTGAACCAGACACCAACATCATAACACGGGATGCCAAACTGGTCTGGAGTCAGTGTGAAGGACCCTGACGCACTGCTAGCTCATACAGGAGAGGAGGCAGTACCTGCTTTGAGCAGCACAATCTGATCGTTCTGGCAGAGGTCCATGAAGCCGTCGATGCGCTTGGCGAACTCCACCACGTACTGGATGGCCTCTGTGATCTTGATGGCGCACAGCTGCCACATGACTTCTCTGGGCTGGGGAGACAGAGCACAAGTGGGTTTGGTGAATCAGGGCGGCCCGTGAGCGCACTTCACTGTGTCTAATGCGACCCGTGCACGACTGTTTACCTGAACACTGCTGCACATGACCCGAGGTCCGTTCTGCTCTCATCTATTTTGGCTGAGATGGTTTTGTGTGTGTGCACGATTTTCAGATAGAAGTGTTAGTTTATATAATCAGAAAGGATCGCAGTAAGAAAAAAATTGGTCAGACTAGAGACATAAAATGTACATTTGCTTTAAACAGACAGAAATGTACATTTAGAGATATTTCCTTTTTTTCATTTTGCAATGTGTTTACTGTCTTTAGCCAGATGGAAAATTAAATGCAGTTTCAGGAAGAAAAAAAAAACACTGCAATCTGGTCCTACTTTGGTCACAGCATGAGGCCTGAATACTACATGGAAACTTGTACAAACGGTGTGTACAAATACTAGTACTATACTAGTACAACTGGTGTGTACAAATACTAGTACTATACTAGTACAAACGGTGTGTACAAATACTAGTACTGTACTAGTACAAACGGTGTGTACAAATACTAGTACTATACTAGTACAACTCGTGTGTACAAATACTAGTACTATACTAGTACAACTGGTGTGTACAAATACTAGTACTGTACTAGTACAAACGGTGTGTACAAATACTAGTACTATACTAGTACAACTGATGTGTACAAATACTAGTACTGTACTAATACAAATGGTGTGAACAAATACTAGTACTGTACTAGTACAACTGGTGTGTACAAATACTAGTAATGTACTAATACAAATGGTGTGAACAAATACTAGTACTGTACTAGTACAACTGGTGTGTACAAATACTAGTAATGTACTAATACAAATGGTGTGAACAAATACTAGTACTGTACTAGTACAAACGGTGTGTACAAATACTAGTACTGTACTAAAACAAATGGTGTGTACAAATACTAGTACTGTACTAATACAAATGGTGTGTACAAATACTAGTACTGTACTTGTACTAATGGTGTGAACAAATACTAGTACTGTACTAATACAAATGGCGTGTACAAATACTAGTACTGTACTTGTACTAATGGTCTGTACAAATACTAGTACTGTACTAATACAAATGGTGTGTACAAATACTAGTACTGTACTTGTACTAATGGTGTGGGCTAACAGCAGTAGGTCACTGGAGGCCCGTTTCCCATACGCAGACGCAGGTGAACGTTCCCAGAAACAAGCCTTCACATCACTAGTGTCAGTGACACCATTTCAGGAAGGTTTTTACGAACGCTAAAGGCCACAGCCATCCTGTTGTACTCCAACCTGCATGTAGCTCATTTAAAATATGATAATATTAACATCAATCCTGCTTACGCAACCATGCTTTGAGAATACATTTGGAATGAACTCCAAATACTCTGATTTCAAATCATACCAGCCTTTTCTAAGCCCAAGAGAGATGCATATGAGCTCGGCTAAAAGACACCCTGCAGTTGTTTATGGTATCAAGCATCCTAGCATCCTCTGAGCCCAGCACGGAATCACAGTGGCTGTGGTTGTGATTGTGGTTGGGCTGGTGGTGAGGACTGTGGTTGTGAGTGTGGTGCTGGTTGTGAGGACTGTGGTTGTGATTGTGGTTGGGGTGTCAGTGGGAACTGTGGCTGTGATTGTGGCTAGGCTGGTGGTGAGGATTGTGGTTGGGCTGGTGGTGAGAACTGTGGTTGTGATTGTGGCTGGGCTGGTGGTGAGGACTGTGGTTGTGATTGTGGTTGGGCTGGTGGTGAGGACTGTGGTTGTGATTGTGGTTGGGCTGGTGGTGAGAACTGTGGTTGTGATTGTGGTTGGGCTGGTGGTGAGGACTGTGGTTGTGATTGTGGTTGAGCTGGTGGTGAGGACTGTGGTTGTGATTGTGGTTGGGCTGGTGGTGAGGATTGTGATTGTGGTTGGGCTGGTGGTGAGGACTGTGGTTGTGATTGTGGCTGAGCTGGTGGTGAGGACTGTGGTTGTGATTGTGGTTGGGCTGGTGGTGAGAACTGTGGTTGTGATTGTGGCTGGGCTGGTGGTGAGGACTGTGGTTGTGATTGTGGTTGGGCTGGTGGTGAGGACTGTGGTTGTGATTGTGGTTGGGCTGGTGGTGAGAACTGTGGTTGTGATTGTGGCTGGGCTGGTGGTGAGGACTGTGGTTGTGATTGTGGCTGGGCTGGTGGTGAGGACTGTGGTTGTGATTGTGGTTGGGCTGGTGGTGAGAACTGTGGTTGTGATTGTGGCTGAGCTGGTGGTGAGAACTGTGGTTGTGATTGTGGCTGGGCTGGTGGTGAGGACTGTGGTTGTGATTGTGGCTGGGCTGGTGGTGAGGACTGTGGTTGTGATTGTGGTTGGGCTGGTGGTGAGAACTGTGGTTGTGATTGTGGCTGGGGGGCGGGCATCACCTTGTTCTGGTAGCTCTCCATCTCCTCCTGGAGGAAGGTCTGCCAGGTCATCTGCTGTAGCTCCTCCCTCAGATACTGACACGTCTCCATGTGAGACTTGGAGATGTTCTGGGCCAGGTTCTCTGCAACAAGCAAACGGCACAGCGTCAAACAGTCAGACATGCAGGACTACTACACGTGCACAGATACACACACACACACACACACACACACACACACACACACACACACACACACACACACACACACACACACACACACACACACACACACACACACACGGTCAGGTACATATGTATATACAAACACACACGTGCACATGCCAGCACCCCCACTCATACACACATGCAAAGATGTTCTAGACTTCACAGTGTAAGGCTGCTAATTCAGCAGTCAGCAGACGCTGCTTTTAGTTGTATGGGATGTGGTTGTTTATCCAACACTTTTATCAGTCTATACAGAGACTACACAGCCTATACCACTGAATGTCTTTATTACTGTTTTGCCAAATTTGATTTGAGAGGCTTGCTGAGTGTTTCCTCTACACCCTCCAGCATGAAGCCCATGACACAGTAAAGTTGTGTGTGTGTATGTGTGTGTGTGTGTGTGCCCTACACAGAGCGAAAGCACATCAACCATGGAAACAAAGGTCACATTTGCTTTCAATAAAAAAGAGCAGAAGGGAGAAAAAACACAAAGTATAAAAATTCAATCATGTTGAAAACACATCTGTTCGGAGGATTCCCAGAGCACAGGGGGAAACTAAAAAAATGATTTCCCCCGACGTGTGCCCTGCTGGATCCTGATTGGCCCTAATTAATGGAAACTAATTACAAAAAAGAGGCACTTTTAATGAGTCTCAGAGATGAGTCTCCAACCTCCTGCTATTTTAAGCCACCTTTGTGTCATTTGCCCCACGGTTGAGTTCTCCCCCCCACCCCCAGCAGAGCATCACCCCAGCAACCATCTTCAGGTCCCCACCGTCTCACCCACACCCCTCCCACGTCCCTCCTTCATCCCGCCCACATCCCCACAGCATGCCCCCTCCCTCAGCTTGCCTGTGTGCCCACCTAGCTCAGCCATCGAGACGGTGGGCGAGCTCTCGCCGTTGGTGAACGAACAGTAGGGGAAGAATCCCGAGCCGGGCGTGAAGTCGCAGATGGGCTCCGGCTTGATGCCGTTGATGTCCAGGCCGGACTGGTCGGGCGACGGCTGGATGTCCATGTAGAAGCTGCTGACGCCCGAGTCGGGCTTGGTGCCGTCGGGCGTGTGTCCGTCCATGTAGCCGCTCAGGTCGTCGTGCAGCTCGGTGAGGCCGTTGGCAGAGAGGCCGTAGGTGGGCGTGAGCGGCTCGGCCTCCCCCGGCTGCTGCTGGTGCTCCCTCTGTTGCTGCTGGAGCCGGTGTTTCTGCACCTCGGCGTACAGGCTGTCACGCTGCTTCTTGGACATGCGGCCGAACTTCACCGCTGTGGGGGGGGGAGAGGACACAGAGAACGCAAGATGAGTCGCACCACCTTAGCTCAGCGGCCACGAGAGACGCCTGGTTATCGGCCGGGCCGATTACTCCATTCTCACGTGCCGTGACTTGCGAAATACGTCGGAGGCAGGCGGCGGAACAGGGGTGTTCGCTAGCCCCTGTAGTGGGAGAGTGAGCGCTCCGGTTTGCCTTGGGGATGCAGCTCTATGGCAGGCAGCCCAAAACACTGGCGCTGCCCACCTGGGTGGACAGGCAGGCCCGGGCACTCCCCCACCTGAACCCTCCCCCGTGGCATTAGGAGGGTAATGGGTGTTAAATGCTTCCCTGATCTGACGTCTTTACTTTACGCTGCTAACCCTTCACTTCAGCCTCCGAGAGAGACACCCGCACGCAGCGGGACACGGCAGGGCAGCGCACAGCCGCTCCGACCGGGCCAGCAGGACGGTTCCTGCTCCACTCAGAACAAGGACGCGTGTGAACTGTGTGGGTGAGACCCGGCCTCGTGGGGTTCAGAGTGTCACACTCATCCAGAATTTGTTTCCTGTCTGAAAGTCATAAAAAACCCAGCTGCCAGATTTAATGTGAGGTTAACTGCAAATGAGTGTTGTGGTCACGCGTTTACTCATTCATAAATGGCAGCACATTTTACATATTTTTCAGCTGCATTTCAGCCTCATTTGTATATGGTGTTACAATTTAGAATATGTAATAAAAAAAAAAACCTTGAACCTGCACAAAAATAAATATCCTGGTAATAAATTGATGTGACCTGGGTGATCTTTTGTTTAATAATATTTGGCCATACATGAAAATTCTGTACTTAGCTAATCAACAAATATATTTCAAGGCACATTTTTGGTCTGGTACGAGGATGATGGTGGACACTGTAACTACGAGGAAGGTGATTGGCTTGAGCAGGAACTCACGAGTGCCACAAACCTTTGCCAGAAGAAATTCTAATGTAGGTGTATCTCACAGAGAGAACAGTGTATGTGAGTTTGGGCAAGAGTATGTGAGCTTGGAGAGTGTGAATGTTTGGGAAGTATGTGAGTTTGGGGAGTATGTGAGTTTGGTCAGGAGTATGTGAGCATGGGCCGGAGTATGTGAGTTTGTTTTTGGAAGTGGGAAAGAAGTGTTAAAGGGCCCACTGAAAGGGATTGACTGCGTGATGAAGGGGTGTGGCCTAATGTATGGGTGTGTGTGCATGTGTGTGTGTGTGTCAGAGAGAGAGAGAGAGAGAGAGAAAAGAAGGCAGGCAAATGGGGGCCAGTGAGCTTGTGTGTGAGTGATGTCAGAAGTGACCTTGCCCGTCCTGGTTGTGTGTTTGAGAGCAGCCCAGCGGACTCTGATGGCCTGATTACTGCTTCCTGTTACGGGCCATAGTCACTCAGCTCAGCCAGGGGCACTACAGGGGGCTTCCACACACACACTCACAGACTCATGTACACACATACACATCTCTCTCTCTCTCTCTCTCTCTCTCTCTCTCTCTCTCTCTCTCTCTCTCCCTCTCTCTCTCTCTCCCTCCCTCTCTCCCTCTCTCCCTCTCTCTCTCTCACCCTTTAACGAGCTCTCCTAATGGCAGTCATTTACTAAAAGCTACTTGCTGTCAGACTCTTTACACTCAGAGTTGAACCTGCCCTGAAGTCCATGACGAGACCTAACTCAGGAAAGTTGGGCCCTGGACATTGTCACTTGCATGAAGAAAATCAGTATTTCCTCTTTAATACAGCCAGCCCACTGTATGTCTCTAATGCAGACAGATCACTGTATGTCTCTATTACAACCAGATTACTATATTTCTCTAATACAGCCAGACCTCTGTATGTCTCTAATAGAGCCAGACCACTGTATGTGTCTAATATAACCAGACCACTGCATTCATATCCCAACTTATACACCAATATATATAAAAATATTTGGAATATATGAGGATTCAGCCATCTAATCCTTGTCACAAGCATGTGAACCTCTTTAGTTTAGACCTGTTTTGCATCTTCTAACACATGTAAACACTGGACATCATCTGCATAAAGGCCCAGACATGGAAACTGAATTACAAATCACTTCCTTTTTCCAAGTGAGGGGCTTAATGTTCAGATTCTGAAGATATCTGTGTCTGCATCCCAGGCTACTAAACGCATTCACACATTCCATCATATCATTTGTTCCAGCTCTCTCTGGCCTGGCCTGGACCCCCCCCGCCCCTTCTGAAAGTGGGCATGTCCGTGCCCGGGCGTGTGCCATGATGCCTACTCTTGTGCCCACCCTTTAGACAGCACCAATGCCCTCCATGGAGTCTTCCACGGTGCCCACCCAGGTGCCCACCCAGGTGCCCGGCCCGGGCGGGGCGCCCACACTCACCGTCCCGGGACATTCCCACGGCCAGACACTTCTGCAGTCTGCAGTGCTGGCAGCGGTTCCGGCTGGTGCGGTCGATCAGGCAGTTCTTCTGACGTGGGCACGAGTACGCAGCATTGCTCTGCTGACTCCGCCGAAAGAAACCCTGTGGAAGAGAGAGAGAGAGAGAGAGAGAGAGAGAGAGGGAGAGAGAGAGAGAGAGAGAGAGAGAGAGAGCCATAGGGAAGGAGTGAGAGTGACAAAGATGGAAGGAGGGAGAAATAGAAGGGGAGAAAGAGAGAAAGTGAGAGAGAGATGTGAGGGGGGAGTGAGAATGAGTGAGAGAGTGAAATGAGAGAGTGAGTGAGAGAGAGAGAGAGAGAGAGAGAGAGAGAGAGAGAGAGAGAGAGAGAGAGAGAGAGAGGGGGTCAGCAGTTGATAATGCATGAATACATGCTCTTGCTTACAGACGAACTGTTCACGTAAGTGGTCTCTAAAAGCACGGACACCCAGAAGGGAGGTGAAGTCCTCCACAGGGTCACATGGTTTAGGATCCCACGGATGACATCTCTCTTTTATCTGGGGACATCTACTGCTAGAAAAGCTGATTAGCTAATGTGCAGCACTCTGCCACTATTTGCATGCCTGTGTCAGTAAAAAATGGTGAGTTTGTGCGCAGTTATTGGAGTTGAATAACGCAGCAAAACCAGTGGGTGTTAAAGAGAGGGAGGGAGGGAGAGAGAGAGACACACACACACACACAGACAGAGAGAGACAGAGAGCCTAGTTGATACCTCATCCCTTTTACTTAATGAATTGATTCCAGCACACCATTAACATAACCCACTCCACTGTTCGATACACATATGTCTTAATTAGTTGCTCATTGGCTGTTTAATTACAAGAAAACAGCTGACAGCTGCCAAGTTGCTTTCTAATGGCAGCCATTATGATAGCGGGGTAGAACTGGTGGTGACAAGCACCACTCCTTAATAATGCTATGATTTATGGGCCAGAGTGGTGTGCTCGCACATATCATTAAATGCCTCTCTGCCTAAAGTCATTAGCAATCATTAAAGATACATTTCAGCAGTTTATTCTTCAGGCTTGTTCATTTTCCTTTGTGTGTGTGTGTGTGTGTGTGTGTGTTTGTTGTTGTTTTGGGGTTTTTTTTGGAACGGGGGAGTGTATAAGGGTGATGCTGAGCAGGGAGTCTGTCTTTAATTCTAAAATAGCAGCCCGGCGTTTGTTCGGTTCTGCTGCGCCCGGCACCGTCTGCCTGTGGAATACTAACAACCAGCCCCAGTGACAGGCGGCAAACACCAAACACAATGAGCATATAATTCCCTCTGCTGAGGGGATGGTATGTGTGAAACTACCCCAGAAAGGGCAGTTGCAGTTAGAAAACTAAAGCAGGAAAGGTGAGTCAAAACCAGCGTGGCATAATGGCTAACGACGCGCTGTGACTCAAAGCACGGCCCTTTTGATGGTCTCGTTCGTGTAGGAGACAGTACGCGAGAGTCAAAGTGGCCTGAACGCTCTGTCAGAGTCTCAGGGAAGCGTGCACAAGCAGTCACGTTGTCCTGATCACCGCCGCCCAGAGTGATGAACTGACTGGAGCCTGTTGTGTCATGTTAATGATGATAAACGCACTGATGTTTACACCTGCGAAACGTTACTCGGTCTTCCCAGTATATATTCAAATACACTCCTCAAACCAGAGATCTCTGTGAGGCGTTTCCTTTCTACGTTACCAGTGTATGTCTCTACCTTTTGTTTTGTTTTACTTTCTTTTTTGGCGGGGCTGTTTTCGTTGTCTCTCTCTCTCTCTCACACACACACACACACACACACACACACTTGTTTGGTTGCTTACCTTACAGCCCTCACATGTTATCACACCGTAATGGATTCCAGATGATTTGTCTCCACAGATCTTGCAGGGAATAATTTCAATTTGAGCTGCGGAGAAGAAAGAGGGAGAGAGAGAGGAAACAGTCAGGATTTTCTCAGCTGTCAGCGGTTGCAGCACAACACCTCTCTGCCACGGCTGTGTGTCGCTACATGAAACGGAGCGCAGCTTCAAACGGCCCTCTTCCCTGTCACGCCGCGAATGCTAAAACTGCACCTCTTACACAGGAGGCCATCTTACCTCCCAACATAACTCGCTACGAACCGCTACAATAACAATGTCAGGCAACCAACATAAAAAAAGTTAAAACTCCAATATACCCACGACATAAAAGCCACCAGACCCTTCGGGGGGGGCAATACAAGAGCAGAAACCTGACAAGGGGCACCTCTTCACTACAGGAGCGGACTTTTGTCAGAAATGCAGACTCCGTGGCTTCTTCAGAACTGTGTGAGCGCTTAAAGCTCCCACATCAGACAACAAAGGTGTCGCCATTGTCCGTAATCACAAACAGATTATGCTGGGCTGAAATAGACTGGCATGTAAAACCAATCGTGTGTATTTCAGCATTTTAACTCCACAGAAAAAAAACAAACAAAACAAAAACATTTGTCCCAGTCTGTGAGACCGCTGTCATCATAAGGAAACTTCTGAGCCTCTGGTCAAACCCCTGGCAGCGCACATTCCTTGTGCTTGGGTAGATAAGTGCAAAGAGTGCAGCTTAAACATCGCCCGAGTGCTTTATTTAAACAATTCCCGAGTGCTTTATTTAAACACTGGCAGAGTGCTTTAGTTCAGCTGAACAGAAAGCGGCCATGCTGGGTTCAGGTCCTCCAGACAGAGACAGCAGCCCTGTGACAGCAGCTCTAGAAAACTTTGGGGAAGCTCAGAAATCCAGATGCTCAGAATCCATTTGCGCCCATCACCTTCGTGCCATCATGAGCCCGGCGGCTACCGTTACGTTGTGTGGATAACGTCACAGGCCCACGCCACACCCCCCTCTCTCTATCTAGTGCCTCCCCAACTGCTGATCTATTAACCCGTAAAGGCTGGCCACGGAGGCGTCCGGCCCACCCGTATCAGCCAACGTCTTCGTCAGGCCGTCACAGGCCGTGCGTACACGGAAGGCATCCTCTCCGCCGTCTGGAGAGTGCTACGTACGGAGCGGCATACTGAAGTCATTACCGTGTGTAATCAGCTATGATTGCTGCTGTGTGCAGTTAGATTACTCCAGAATAGGACCATCCAGCTAAGGGCTTCTCTGACAAGACAGTTGGGTAATGAATATTTTAAGGGAGATGTAATTATCCCCCTTTCTGGCGCTGTGTCTGTGGCGCTGGCCGGGCGGGCCACTCTATTGTTTGTGTTTGTGTTCTCCCGCCACAAGCGTTAAAGCGCCGGTGTGTTGCCGGTCCTTTAGCATTTTCAGCCTCATTACTTACATAATTTGTTCTGACATGCACTTAGAACAACTGAGGCGTGCAGTAATTAAGGCTGGCTGTGGTGGGGTCCCGGAGAGGCGGTGCACCGGCGGGGTCCCACCAGCAGGGGGCAGCGGAGCGCTGCAACTCCACCCCTTCTCCCAGGGTTCGTATCTCCGCTGGCCCACAGGCAAGCAGCTCCGTGCGCGGCCAGCGTGGAAGGCAGGGCTGTGGGTGCCCGGTTCTGAGCGGAGGACCGCGGGGCGGGCCTTTGTGGCACACCGCGGCCTCCGCCAGCTCCTGTGCCTCCGTCTCTCCCCGGGCGGTGCTGTGAGGGCCCTCCATCTTAGTGCTGTGGAGGCGGGCACTCGAGCTGACAGAGACTGTGCCACATTGGGGGGGGGGGGGGGGGGGGGGGGGGGGGGGGGGGTAAGCAGCCGGAACTGCATGCCAGGCTTCAGGCGCTGGTGTGGGCATGACACGGTGCCCAGCATAGAGGATACAGTAAGAGGCAGTGGGAGCTAACACAGTCCCAGGGCCGCCACGCTGCCTGGGCCTTCATGTGAAGTGGTCACAAAGCCCCCCGTCCCCAGCCCGGCTCAGGCAGGAGTCTCCGGTATTCAGCACGGCTTTTGTCTAGAAAGAGAACTGAACCGAAACTGATCACCTCCACTCCCCCCACTGGGAGATAGAGGAAGACTAACCTCAAAGCACAAAGCAAACGTGCACTTACATTCTCACATGCTCTCCAGGCTACAAGAACAGGCAGAGTATAGTATGGAATTAAGAAAAGTATATTTTAGAATAAAAGTATATTTAGAATTTCATACTCTAAACGTAAAACAGCAGAAACATGCAGAAAGAAAGAGAGATAAAGCAAATGGAGTTAAAATATCTAAAGCGCTATCTAAAATATCTCGAGCAAAGTCCCACTGCGGTTAGCACATGGACAGCCTTGTGGATTAAGTACTGTGGATGAAAGAGTCAATATCTATTGACATAAAACCCAGAGGTTGTGGAAATACGGTGCCAGAGACTGATGGGTCTGCATATTCATGGCTGATGGCTCCACCGGGCTGGGGAGAACCTCGGAGAACCTCGGAGAACGCCAAAACACACGCGCAGCACACCAAGGGCTTTGCGCCTATTGCTTAATTCATGTAAGGAACGAGGGGTTGAAATTTAAATGATTTGTTTAAATGAAAGTTAAAAGGATAATCTTTCTTGCTCTGTATACATTAGCATCTGGTTTGTTCTGGCAGGTGCTGCTTGTTTAACCATTAGCGATATTTCCCCTTTGCCATTAACTTTGCCATTTAGATAGCCGACAGGTGCGCAACGTAATGAGGGAACACGTACAACACGACATCGGCGAGCGTTCATTTTCACGGCAGTTCCATCACTGGTGACGAAGGCCCGTGTCTAATGACACAGAACACACTCAAACAACGTTCACGCAGTGGTCACATTAAACTGGTGATTTATATGTCCATTTCGACGCTTCTGCACATATTAGGATAGGAGACGTTCATTTCACTCAATGAAATGAAAGGAACTGGTACCAAGCAAGACTCTCCTGTAACATCCAGCGAGAGTCCTGCGGAACAGAAGGCGTTGTAACTCCACTTGACAATTAATCTGTCTGTGTGTTTGAACATGCAACGGCTGTAAGAGACACGTGTGTCTGCTGTAGCGTCTAGATTGTAGGTTAGAAGACACAAATAAATAAACCACAACTGTGACAGTTATTTGTTACACTACGATATTTATCTGCTTTGCCAGATCTACTTAGTATTGACCAAGGATTGTATTTTTATTTTTGCGCCTGTGCGTAATACACACACACAAACACAGTTCTAACTACCAAAGCTGAAATGGCTCACACATCCTCTGTGTGTGGCGTGACTGGACAGAAGGCGTTCGGAGAGGCTGATTGAGCACAGCTCGTTAAGACCGCTCCGTGCTGCTGTGACTCTCTGGTGCCTGGTTCAAGGTCACCGAGTCAGAGGCGACAGGGAGAGACAGAGCCTTGAGGATGGAGCCATGAGTCACTCCACTCTCTTTCTCCCTCTGGTCCTGGCTGCCTCTCTCCATCTCTCATCCTTTTTCACCCTTCCTCCTCCCTCCGTCTGGCTGTCTCAGTCACACGCCGCGTTCCCCCTGCCCTGCGCAGACCTCAGATCAGGCCCGGTGGGAGAAGATACTCTCCAGTGGCCCACTCGAGACATCGCAGCGCTGCTGCCATCAAACACAATTGTCACTCGTGTGCCAAAAGGCCATTGTAATTGGTTCAACGCATTGTTCATGCACATAAATTCCCATGGAAGCCATATTTCATAGCGTAATGTCAGCAGGCGTGGAGAGCCTCGTCGTGATTGGTTGTCTGCGCCTGGCCACGAGCATGAAACATGGCAATTATGAGCAGAACATTTTTACTCCAGTCGGCCCAGACTTCCTGGACTAAAAAGAACAAATGAAGATAGTGGGGGAAAAGTCGGTTCGAAAAAAAAAAAGAAGAAGAAGAAGAAGAAGAGAGACACTTCATCAAAAAGGAAGACAAAGATCATTACGGCGTATCGCGCGCTAACGGCCCGGCGCGAGCCTGTCACAGCCGCGCGCGGTTCCTTCAGCGTGTTTTAGTGCTGACATCAGCGTCGCGAAGGCGCTCGCACTCGGGGCCCGACGCTCGAGCGCGGCCCCTTTAGTGCGCGCGCGCCTCATTTGTACCTGAAGAGCGTCGTTCGGAATGGAGGCGAAAGTGGGATGTTGACACAGTGTAAATGTTCAGAGAGCCTCTCCTCGCTAATGGAGGGAGGGCCCACGTCTAGCTTCACCACACGCCGCTCCGTCTCGGTGCTAAACGGCTC